>NW_018164869.1:1978972-1980001 GCF_001263595.1 Phalaenopsis equestris | reverse complement strand
TATATATATGAAATCGTGCATTTCACTTTTACAAAATAATTTATTGTGATGTTTTTGGTGTGTTGTTAGAAAATTGAATGTTGCAGATGTAAATATGAAAGCTTAGGTATTAGATCTGTAGATATGCATCTTCTTCTGTGTTGTGGCAGGATTTGACAAGGGGAAAAAGATGTCCTTTGGTTGATGAATTGGCCATTTTACAAGATTGTAGCTCTTTGTGATGGGGCCCCATGCTTTTTTCATCCCTATTTTCCATTGCAAGGAATTTAGGGGTGTAAACGAACCGAACTCGAACGTTGATTCGTTTGAAATTTAGTTTGTTTGAAATAAGCTCGTGTTCGAAATTGTTCGTGAAGTCACTGTTTGTGTTCGTCTCTTAACAAACGAGCCGAACACGAGCTGTTCGCGAACGACGAGCTAGCTTGACATCCCTAATATTAATATAAATAAATAATATATTACATTAATTATATAACTTATATTATATAAATATATAATATGTATATTACTAATATAGTATATTAATATATTATTATTAATTTATTATATATTATAATTTATAAAATTTAATTTTTAAAATATCAAAGATTTTTTATATATAATTATTTTAAAATATTTCATATTACGAACAATAACGATTCGAACACGAACGAACGTATCACTGTTCGTGTTTGGTTCGTTTAACTAACCTAACAAAAAAAAAATTATTCATGTTCGTCTCGTTTACTTATCGAACGAATCGAACACGAATTCATTGACGAATCGAACACGAACTGTTCACAAACAATGAGCTTTTTTGACTGCCTTAACAAAGATATCTTTTATGCTCATATTAGAATGATTTACATACATGTGTCGGCACTATTTTTGGTGTGGGGTTTGCCCGTAAGAAGCTGTCGGTCATCGGAATTGAAATCCCGTTACCTGCTTCGGAAGGATGTTTTTTTTTTTAAAATTTAGTTTTGAAAAAGATGAAGTCAAACTGACCTCATAATTTTCATAGTTTAGATGAAAGAGCGCTTTATCTCA
>NW_018164869.1:1976911-1977494 GCF_001263595.1 Phalaenopsis equestris | reverse complement strand
TTAAATTTTAAGGATAATATTATTAAGTAAAACGTATTAAGTTTAAAAGATCCCTAAGGAATTCACCAGGTTAAGAGTAGGGAGCAGGTCCATGCAACCTTCTTAATATCTGGTAAAAGGTCTTGGGTTCATTTACACTTTATTATGTTACTTAATAATTCATCCTGAATATTCTGATGCTCAGTGAATATTGATGTCTTGATTATCCCTAAGAATAAGGTAAATATCATTTGTCTTTTTAATTTGAAAATTATGTGGGTGAAGACCTTCTAGAGGGCAAATTAGTGTTATTGAGAACACTTAGTGGATTTCAATCCTCTCTTGACAAGTGGATTTCAACTTAAGTTCACCACTAAGTCTTCAAGACCTAAGTGAATGTATTAAGTGTGTGTATTAATTTTGAAAAGATTTAAATGATCATTATCAAGATCATTTAAATATCATTTTGATTATCAAATAAGGGTATGGAATCATTAATTTCCAAAATTATACCCTTAAATTCGAAAGTCATTTTATGATAACGAAGTTTCCAAAATTTTAATAATTATGGGAATTATCTTTTTATCTTGTAATTTGGCAAAGT
>NW_018164869.1:1970589-1972315 GCF_001263595.1 Phalaenopsis equestris | reverse complement strand
TTAGGTAATTTGGAGGTGCCTAGGGGCAAAATACCAAGTTAAGCATTTCAGATAGAATTGGATAGATATCCATTCTAAATGAACCAGGGATTAATATATTGTGAAGATATGGTGTATCCTAGTTCCAGGGTCAACCCTAAAGCCAAGTAATCCTATAGGGACTCTTCTTGAATTCTCTTATAATGATCTTACCTACTAAATGCTAGAGGTTAAGATCAATATGTGGAATTTCAAGCTGAGTAAAAAGAAGAGTTTTGAATTTCTAATGGTGGGGTACCTCTTCTAATTTTTTAAGACTAGTCAATAGGAAAGTCCTATGGCTAGACCTAGGCTACTAAAGAAGTTTTCTAGACCTCAACCAAAAGTGAGGTCAACAACATGCTACTCAATTGGTATGTATCTACACATCGGATGATGCTGAAATTTTAATTTTTTACATATATATCACCTTATCTATGCTTGAGAAGATGTATTCACCTTTAAAGTCAAAATGATGGTGTTCTTGATGCGATATGAAAGATTTGGGCGGCGGTATAAACATGAAAAGCCAAGCTTAGATGTTAGGTATGTAAGTAAGTAGAAATTGGGTGGCATGTGTGTGCATGGCACATAATTTTATTAACTGCTTGTTCATACAAAGCTTCTCCAGCAAATAATAGTTTAAGTAACCAATTGAGCCATGAGCTTAATCTTAGCATGCTCAAGTGTTTAGTGTTAACTACTTGTTATTTCCTCAACCCAATTAAACAAACAAATAAATCATTATTGTCTATATATATCTCGAAAGTTTGTTTGTTTTTATTTTTTTGTTAGATCAGGATTTGGTGATGTTGACCTCACTTTTGGTTGAGGTCTAGAAAACTTCTTTAGTAGCCTAGGTCTAGCCATAGGACTTTCCTATTGACTAGTCTTAGAAAATTAGAAGAGGTACCCCACCATTAGAAATTCAAAACTCTTCTTTTTACTCAGCTTGAAATTCCACATATTGATCTTAACCTCTAGCATTTAGTAGGTAAGATCATTATAAGAAAATTTAAGAAGAATCCCTATAGGATTACTTGACTTTAGGGACGACCCTGGAACTAGGATACACCATATCTTCACAATATATTAATCCATGGTTCATTTAGAATGGATATCTATCCAATTCTATGTAAAATGCCTAACTTGGTCTTTTGCCCCTAGGCACCTCCAAATTACCTAACTGCCCTTGGGACCCAAATTTGGCTAATATTCCCAAATTTTGCCAAAATACCCAAAATTGATCAAAACTCATTCCAAACACTTTGAATACATCCAAATTTGTCAAAATTTCCAAAAATTACCAAATTACCAAGATGCCCCTCCATGACCCAAAATCTAAAAATTCCAAAAATTCCCAATAAATCCCAATAAATCCAAAATATTCCCAATTTCATTTTGTCCAACTATACCTTGGTCCAATTTGGTCAATTTGACCATCTTTGACAAAATCCCCAAATTAGCCCCAATATTGGCTAACACCCCAAATTTCAACAATTGAATGCCTTAGACCTCAAATTGGCATCCAATTTTTGTTGAAAATCCTTTATAAGGTCATTTTTGACCAAACACAACAATCAATTTGAGCTTAGCCCAAAGCTAGCTCAAGTTAGACTCAAATTTGACCCTTAAGGGTTTAATTTAAGCCTAAACCCAAATCCATCAAAATCCATTCAAATTAACCATCAAATCAACTTCAAAACAA
>NW_018164869.1:1959907-1965934 GCF_001263595.1 Phalaenopsis equestris | reverse complement strand
CGCTCTTTCATCTAAACTATGAAAATTATGGGGTCAGTTTGACTTCATCTTTTTCAAAACAAAAAAAAAAAAAAAAAACGTCCTTCCGAAGCAGGCAACGAGATTTCAATTCCGATGGCCGACAGCTTCTTACGGGCAAACCCCACACCAAAAATAGTGCCGACAGGTGATAATCTTGAACTTTTGGTTTTTCCTTTTTTGTGGGTAAAGACTAACCAACTGAAACGTGCACATAAGGATTTCTAAAGTTGTCATTTTTATTTGTTTAATATTTATGATATTGTATATATATATATATAGATATAGATTTTGATGTAATTTAAATATATATACACACATACAAATACAACGACACAAATCTCAAAGCAAATGGACGGATCAGAAAACATGGGGCAACCAATTACGTAACTGACCAATCATTGCTATTAACAACTGACAGAATAAATGCTGATGAAGAAATATGAGACGAACGATCGTAAGACCTACTGAAGAATTTTGTCCCTCATAACGGCGATCGACGAAGTAAAAGCATGACAAGCGATCGACGAACTTCTCGCTATTGTATTACAATTAAATATTGATGAGGGAGCAAATGTGTAAGTTTGTAAGATCAGGACCATTTCTAGTAAATTAAGGGTCAATATTATGACTAAATGTTACACATTCTCTAATGTTCTCTACTATATTCTCTTTCAAGTGTGATATTCCATATAATGTGTGTTTTTTCCGGACACTTTTGGATTCAACATTTTTTAAGGTGCAGTGAGTGTGACAATATACATCAACAAGAAGAGGACCTCAACAACAATATTAATAAGAAGAATCCAGTCAGAGGAACATGGCAGTGGCAACATGCATTAGGGGGTTTGGAAGAATTTGTTCAGTAAGGCTTGCTAGGTCGGAGGACTCAAATCACTAACCAGATGTTAGGAAAATATGCAGAGGTACTCAAAGTTGTAGCTGTCCTAGAGGCGGTCCCAGTTCCAGGAGGAGAACCAACTCAACAATGGGCACCCAACCCCCTCAAGGGGAACTGCTAGCAAACAACAGAAGAGAAACAATCCACCTGCAGGAGAAACTTGCTGATTTGTTGTACCCACATAGCGCCAGATCCACACATATGGAGAAGAGGATCGACCGGTGCGATCAGAGGCACAACGACAATCAGAAAGTGCCTTCTCATGACAAACCTTAAGAGCTGAACTCTTAGAAAGGTCTAAAATGCCCGTTCTAGAGCCATACAAAGGACGGTCAGATCCCTACGACCACCCCACATTGTTTGAATCTTTCATATGTCTGCTAAAAATCTCTGACGCTCACAAGTGTAATTTGTTCTTACAACATTGTGGTCGTTTGCACTAAGATAGTTTAACGGGTTACCCGAACAAATGACATCTGTTTTGCAGAATTCAAAAGACTATTTATATCTCAGCTTGCTAGAGCTTTGAAACTGAAAAATAGAACCTGATCCCTATGACATATGAAACAAGGAGCCAATGAGAGCTTGCGAGCATTTATTTCACGGTTCTATTGGGAAACATTGGATGTAAAAGAATTAAATCCTGTCATGATCCGGGTCACACTAACACAGGGGTTAAGGTCAGAGAGATTCAACTTAAACTTTGACCTCGCAGAGATACAAAGCTTGGACAAGCTATTAGAGATGACCAATAAGTACATAGCTGCCTATGAGAATGCTCCCGAACCTGCCGAACAAAGACACCAAAAGAGGCCACTGCGGGATAACAGGAGGCAACTAAGACAGAATGAATGATCGATCGTCCGTTCACGCTGTGAAAACCACGAAACAACAACTCCACTGATCGTCACGAGAACTAGAGGAGGCAGATAAAGGCCCAACACCACTAATCGTTCCATTATCACGGACAACCACAATACAACCATGTGGTCCCCCGAGCAACCCATTAAGGGCGCCCATGGAAGAAATAATTGACGCCATTCAGGACAAGGAATTCTATAGGAAAGCACCACTGATGAGAACTAAAGCCCTTCTCGGGGATAGTAGGAAATATTGCAAGTATCATAAGGACCATAGGTACGACATGAAGGAATGATGACACTACCTCTGGTGCCTGATTGAAGAATTGATAAGTGAGGGGAAGCTAAAAGAATTTGTTGCCAATGAAGTCATGACCCAGAGGCAGGACAAAGCTTCCGTGAGGGGAATGACTGACAAACTTATTCGCACAAACATCATCTACATCGCAATATACGTGCCTGACATATTTGAAGGGAGCGAACTACCCAATATAAGCCATAAGAGGCAACAAATAGGGGAACTCTGTGTCACGACATTTGCCCCAAAATCCAAGGGGCCACCCACCTATTTAAGTCACTGATGAGGATATGTCGTCGAAGGGAAATCCCTATTATGATGCTATTGTGATAACAACTATAAATACTAATTATCAAGTAGGTACTGTTCTCATCAATTCATAAAGCTCAATAAATGTGCTATTCAAGCAGGCGTTTGATAAGTTAAGTCTCACCACCGATTAGATGACTACACCAACCAGACCATTGTACGACTTCTCAGATGAAAGGGAGGAGGCACTATGAGTGATCAGGCTCCGATTAAGTTTAGGAGAAATGAGAAGCAGTTTACGCTAACAGAGTATTTTCTCGTGATGGATCTCCTCTCGACCTACAATGCTATATTCGACAGACCGCTACTGAATGATTTTAAGACTGTGGTCTCCATGTATCACGTCGCTGTCAAATTTCTGGTAGACGGTGAAATCATGACAGTCATGGGTGACCTAGAACTGTTCTGAATCTGGTACCTACAACCCATAATCAATGTAAAACATGATCCCTTAACATTTAGAACTCAAGGGGAGGTAGCCTCGAGACCAATGAGACCACCCTCAAGGTCTCATCTATCAAGGGAGAACCAGGTACATGTTTCCTAATTAATGAAGCTTTTGATTCGGGACAGAGGAAGCTATTGATCCAGACCATCAAGAAAAGTTGTGATGTCTTTGCATGGACGACCGTCTAAATGTCTGGTGTACCGATCGACATAGCTTGTCACAGATTGAATGTCGATCCATCTGCTCGGCCCGTGAAGCAGAATATTAGAAGCTCAACCATGATGTTGGCAGGACCCATCTGGGAGGAGGTACAAAAGTTGGAGGAAGCAGGGAACATTCTAGAAGTACAACACCACACGTGGGCCTCCAATGTGGTGATGGTGTAAAAGGCTAATGGGAAATTGATGATGTTTATGAACTTCACAAACCTAACTTCCACCTACTCGAAGGACACGTACCCACTTCCAAGAGTTGATGCTTTGGTGGATTCCGCCTTCGACCATTCGATCCTAAGCTTTCTTGATGCATTCTTTGGGTATCATCAGATCAAAATGCACCCTGCAAATGCATTCCTCGGCATACCCTCCCCTAAAAACACCAAAGAGATTCAGAAGCTGACTGGTCAGACCGTAGGTTTGAGCAAATTTATCTCCAAGTTAGGGGAACAATGTGCTCCATTCTTCAAAGTACTCAAAAAAGCCAGATGTCTTGAGTGGACACCCGCATGTGAGGAATATTTCAAAAACCTCAAGCAGTTACTTGCCTCTCCCCCTCTCTTTTAGAGGCCAAAACTAAAGGAAAAACTTCATCTGTACTTAGGGGTCATATTCAAAGTCGCCAGCTCGGTTATGGTTAGGAAAGAACTTGAAAAACAATACCCAGTATACTACACCAATTTGGTCCTCAAAGATGCCGAACTTAGACATCCGATAATGGAGAGACTAGCATTCACCTTGGTCATTTTAGCACAAAGGCTCCGACCGCACTTCCAAATACATCCCATACAAGTCATCACTGACCATCCTCTAAAGTTAGTCCTCACTTAACCAGTGCATTCCTATTGACTGCTCAAGTGGGTCGTGGAACTAAGTGAATTTAACATCTCTCACATCCCTCAGATGACAATAAAGGTGCAAGCTGCTGCAAATTTCATAGCAGACTTCTCTGAGCCAAATGTGAAGGAAGACTTAGTGACCAAAGAAGTTGCTTAGACCTTGTTCACAGATGAAGCTTCTAGGTGATCAGGCGCTAGACTTGAAATTTTCTTGTGCAATTTAACATGGGAAAAAATTTACCACTTAATCGAGGTAAATTTTCCATTAACTAACAACTGAGTGGAATACAAAGCTTTGATTGTAGGTCTTTGCTTGGCCTCAGAAATGAGAATCATCCACATACTTGTAAAAGCCTACTCACAGATGGTGGTAAACCAAATCAATGGAGAGTTTGAAACAATGGATGAGATGATGAAAATATACCTTGGAAAGGAAAAGACGCAGATCGATCGATTCACTAGTTTTAAAGTTGAGCACGTACGAAGAGAAGAAAATCAAATCACCAACCTCCTGTCTCGAGGCTTTCACCCGAGAGAGGGACAACCTTGAAAACTCGATCAAACTTTGATTGAAGAGCCACTAGTAATGGAAATCCATAGTGAGGAAAAGAAAAGCTGGATGAACTCATATGTCCACTACCCAAACACAGGGGATATTGACGAGGAGATCAACAATCACACAAGACTTAGATTTAAAGCTTCCCAATACCTGCTGGTTGAGGCAAAATATTTCAGAAAATCAACTACGTTCTTATACTTGAAGTGCGTAGGAGAAGACGAGGTTGAAGGTATCCTCCGAGAAGTTCTTGATGGGGAATGCACGAGTCATTTTGGGGGGAAGATGCTAGCCGACCAAAGTCAGCCACAGGGATACTTCTGACCAAAATTGCTCAAAGACACTGAAGAATACTCTCAAAGGTGCACACACTGTCCAAAATATAGACTATTGTGTCATCAACAAGATTAAAAGCTTCATATGATCATTAACTCTTGGCCTTTCTCCATGTGGGGTCTCGACATCTTTGGAACTTTTCCTCCATTAGGAGGATAACGCAAGTTCCTACCGGTGGCCACCGATTACTTCTCCAAAGGATAGAAGCGAAGCCCCTCACCACAAAACAACAGAAGTAGTCCAAAATTTCATCTACACCGAACTGATCTGTCGATATGGGTTGATCCTCATCATCATTACCAATAATGGAACCCTTTGCTGAAAAAAGAATCCAAGATTTTTTGCAAGATTCAAGGGATCAAACTCAAGTTCACCTCTGTACATCACCCTCAAACTGAATGGGCAAGTGGAGGATGTGAACAATGTTACTATAAATTTGTTAAATAAAAAAGTAGAACGAGGGAGGGGAAATGGGCAGACCTGATCCCTTTTGGGCAATTCGAATAAAACCATCTTCATCCACAGACAAAACTTCATTTATGTTGTCCCACGGAATGGAATCCATGCTATCAGTCGAGTACAACAACTACAACCAGAGAGTGCTCACCACCTCGACCTTCGATGAAGGGGACCTAGAGGAATAGTGTGAGACGAAAGGTGAAGGGGTCAAGCTCGCCCTAGACCTTGTCGAAGAAAACTAAGCCAATGCAGCCCTTCGAGAAGAAGAATTTAAGTGTAGGACAACTAAGTACTTCAATAAACACGTTTGCAAAGAAACAAAAATGTTCATGAGGGGTGCGTGTTGACCTCACTTTTGGTTGAGGTCTAGAAACTTCTTTAGTAGCCTAGGTCTAGCCATAGGACTTTCCTATAGACTAGTCTTAGAAAACTAGAAAAGGTATTCTCACCATTAGAAATTCAAAACTATTCTCTTTGCTCAACTTGAGATTCCACATATTGGTCCTAAACTCTAATATTTAGAATGTAAGATCATTATGGGAAAGCTCAAGAAGAGTTCTTATAGGGTTACTTGGCCTTAGGATTGACCCTGGGTGTTGATTTGAAGCTAAGGTACATTATACCCTTACTATATCTTCACAATACACTAATTAAGATCAATACATGAGAGCCCAAAATGGGGATTTCATTGATCCATGGTTCATTTAGAATAGATATCTATCCAATTCTATTTGAAATGCCCAACTTGGCCTTTTGCCCCGAGGCACCTCCAAATTACCTAACTGCCA
>NW_018164869.1:1956580-1956942 GCF_001263595.1 Phalaenopsis equestris | reverse complement strand
TTTTCGACGGATCCGAGGATCCAGTCAGCCCGCGTTTGAATGAATAAATGGGGGTATTTAATAAATTCAGAAAATAGCCCCTAAACTTTAAAAATCCATATCTTTGCATAGAAAATTCATAAAAATAAAATAAAAATACCCTCTTGCTCAGTGAACAGAGGAGAACCATGTGGAATTATTTTCACATTAATTTGATGCATAAAAATATGTTGTATGTTAGGGGTTTTTCAATTATTTTCACACTAATTTGACACATTAAAAATAAATTAGTGTTAGGGGTTTTTCAATTCTCCATTCGTATGAAATTAATACATTAACTCCAAATTTTTATATGTTGTAGCCTCTGTCTAGGTGAACAATTT
>NW_018164869.1:1944291-1953412 GCF_001263595.1 Phalaenopsis equestris | reverse complement strand
CTTATATTAAATAGGGGAATTTGTCGGCCAATATATTGGTTTTCGCAGACCAAACGGATGTCATAACTTTCTTTAGTTTATTTGATCGAGCCTCACCCTCAATTCTTGTGTTCATCCTTCGGGATAAATACATGATTTGAGGTAAAGCGCTCTTTCATTTAAACTATGAAAATTATGGGGTCAATTTGACTTCATCTTTTTCAAAAATAAATTTTTTTTTAAAAAAAAAAACGTCCTTCCGAAGCGGGCAACGGGATTTCAATTCCGATGACCGACAGCTTCTTACGGGCAAACCCCACACCAAAAATAGTGCCGACAGTGTGAAAATGATCATTCTGAGCCCTGAACATAACGTAACACCTAGCAACTAAAAACTCTGCAAGTGGTGTGTAACGTTCATTAAACACCTATTGGATTTTTCGGCAACTAACAGTGACAAGCTCTGTGAGAGTTGCGGAAACGATCATCCTAAGCTAAACCTTAATGCTAACACCAGACAACTTACATAAGAAATAAAAGGATAAGTTGTCCGGAGGCAGTCAACAACAAGATTAAAGAATGACATAGTTGTTGGCTTCATTTTTTTATGTCACAAATACCAGATGCCCCTGTGATGTTTGTGGGATATTACCAGGAGCACTTCATCTCTGGGCTAGGGTTACTCCATTCCTTGTTGTGCTCGATAGTAATGCCACTGACTTGTGACAGTTTCCTCACTCTAGGGGCAAGCCGAATCATTTTGAAGCCTATGTGTTCCGTTCCAGTCATTAAGAGATTCTCATGTTGTGAAATACGCTTAACGGACTCTTAGAGAGAAAAATGGCCCATAAGTGTTTGGCGTAACCACACTAAATCAGACACAACCAAACCTAGTCCCTCCCCATAAGGGTTGAGGGGGCTACCTTCGATGTAGCTACTCCCGAAGGCGGAGTGACCAAGCTGCAATATAGAGCCCACAACATAATTACGTAGTGGGACGGCGTGGTCACACCAGACCTCACAGTAGTTGCACGACTGCCTTCGCCGTAGTCACACTCGAAGGCAACATGACCACACCACAAGAACGTGAGCCTCACATAATTACGTGAGAGAGTTAGTGTGACCATGCCAACCCAGCAGGCAGAGCAACATGACTATGCCCGAGACTGAAGTGACCACGCCAACCCACCTAGACTTCAAAATTTAGCTTGACGGTCCTAGAGAGGAGTGCCATTTAGAGCCAAGTTTTCTGGCCCTCATTGGACTTAGGAATCTCGTTGGAATTATGAAAAGGCTAGGGGGATTAACTCTTTTTGGCATGTCATAAGTGCCATTAAGAACCATTTTTGGCTTAATTAAGAGGCTTGGAGATTTTGCATGGAGAGGCTGGTTTAAGCTTCCTCTCTTCCTCATTTCACCCACATCTCCTCATTTCAGTTTTGGGGCTGAAGCTTAGAGAGCTCAAGAGAGCACAAGGGAGAACTCCATCATCTTCCTCAATGAGCTTAGGGTTTCTTGGATCAGGGAAAAAGAAGGGAGACTCTTCATCTTCCTCAAAGAGAGGCTTTAAAAAAATGGTTTTCTCCCAACTTCTCCTTCTACTTCCATCTTCTCCCTCTTCTTCCATCACTTCATTTTGAGTGTGTGAGGACAGTTTTGTGGTGAATGATTTGGCTAGCAAGGAAGCAAGTGTCTCCTCTCCTACACTAAAGGAGAGCTTCATCCTAGCTTGGGAAAGGATCATCAGAGCACGACAGGGACTTTGCTGGAGCTCAAAACTTCACTGCAATCTTGTCGAAATCTCCTTATAATGGAGAGCTTCTTCGTTCTTTGGAGGAGTGGATTGGACCACACCGGACCTTCGCCGGAATGTTGCCATCTCTCCAACCACTTGGAGAGCTTCATCCTACACGAAGAAACGAGGCATTAAACGCCACTTTGGTGATATTCTTTAAAATCCCTCGTATTTTCTTTCTTAGGCGCATGAAGGATGACCGAGGCTCGTATAATAGCCTCCGACCATTCATTTATATATATATATATATATATATATATATATACAATTTTTTTTTTCTTCACACACACGCACACACATATATGTACTGTAGTTATCTAAAGAAAAAATTAGCTTGGAATACATCATAATACTTAAAATTGGCCATTTGTGCCCACTGTTTGTTTTCTTAGAGAAAAATAACTGAAAGTTTATTTTAGGATAAAAATATGTTCATTTTATGAAAATAGAAATTGAACCCCTTATGAAGGCAAACATGGAAACATTTTAATGAAAATATGCCTATCTATTTAGCATCTTTTATATCTTTGATGATCTCAAAGTACACGGGATCAACTTACATTAAAATTTCATGTCATAATCTCAGGTAGATAACTAAGATTCATGATGTTATATATTTGATTATTTAGATATAAATATGCCACTTAGTACTCTAAAATCAAAACCCAAAATAAAATTAGACATCACATAACCCAGCCTAGTGTTCTCATCCATGTTCTCTTTTTGGCGGACCTACTCTTTCTCTTCCCCTTGGATTGACATAGGCTTATTTTGAGAAGATGATGAAATTAACTTTAGTTACAATGAATGCAACCGCCTACAAAAGTTTTTGTAAGGTGAAGAAACAACTTCCAAACCTTTGTATCACAAGAACGATAAGTTCTCACCGTTTTAGATGATAGCTGGCTGTCTCCGTTTGACATATGTGATTTTTGAAATAAATTTGCCGAATTAAAGGAGATTTGCTGAACAAGAAACTCCTTCAAACAAAGCTATAGTCAGAGAAAAAAATATTATGTTCGGGGTACGAATGCAAGCTGCATATGGACAAAGGCTCCTACTGGAAGGAGCGGAGGAGGAAAAAAAAAAAGAGATCCGGTGAATCGCATCCGTTATCTGAACACAAACGTAATATTATCTCTAGTTAGAGTGAGACGCTTATTCAAAGGTGGTCATAATATGAAGAGTTGCTTCGTAGTTCGCTAAACTCTTGAGTTAACAGAACGAAGGTAAGAGATAGATTTGAGCAAAGAGGGAATTTTTGGTTTATTTTAGTAAATGTTATCTTGTAAGTATCAAATATATAAATAAAAGTATTTCTAGTGGTTTAAATGCAAATGTGCAATTAAAATAATTATTTTCCCACCATCAGCATGAAAAATTCCGACCAACTTTCTTCCCCGCCCGCACAGTTGAACAACAGATCGTTTTCAGGCGGTCGTCATTAGAAGGTCAGCAATCCCAACCACCCTCACCTTCTTCCCACCCATTCAAACCGATGAAAGGGTTGCTTCCGTTCGCCGCATTAAAGGGCAGAAGCGGTGATCTCGCTACGCCGGCAGAGAGCATCGGAGATGAAGTACGTCGTAGAAGTGGAGAGTGGACGAGAAAGCTCCGACGGTTCGCCATCAGTCGGCCCCGCTTACCGGAGCATATTCGCGAAGGACGGATTTCCCCCTCTGATTCCTGGCCTCGAGTCCTGCTGGGATGGTTTCCGGTTAGCTCGTCTCCGATTCCTAGCTCACCCAATTTTCCTTCCACTTCTTTGAATTCCAAGAGATTTCGGAAATCGTTTGGCAGTTGTTCGATTTCTCTTGTTTTGGAAGTATATAGTCATTTTATTCATGTTGGACGTGATGTTTCTTGTTAATCAGCTTGTCGGTGGAGAAAAATCCAGGCAATCGGATGCTAGGGCGTCGCGAGATTGTTGATGGGAAGGTGAGTAATTCAATGCCGGACGTCAGTTGCAATTTCCTTATATCTATGCTTGTTTTGTGAGTTGGGATAATCAGGTATTGCGAATGGTTGCAGGCGGGGAAATATGCTTGGCTAACTTATAAAGAAGTGTACGACATTGTGATGAAAGTTGGAACTTCGCTTCGAAGCTGCGGAGTTGAGAAGGTTAGTGTTTTGTTTTGGGATGGTTTGATTCTGTGTGATGGCGTAAAAACTATGAAGTAGTTTAGAATATCATCTAATTTTACTGTCTGTGGAAGCTTGCTATGTATTGTTGAAAGTAAAGAAGGAAGGAGACAGAGGTGGTGCTTGTTGGTGGCTTGGGGCTAGAATAATGGCAGTTATAGTTCCTTGTGATCCTCGGTTGTATATTTATGACCCATGCTATAATAATGGATTATAAACTATCTTACATATTTTATTGAAGACAACTGAACACAATGTCAGTTACCATTTTTAAGTCCACATAAGCAGTAAGAGAATTCCTTCATGCCATGTTTGCTAGGTCTGTCACTTAAATCAATACCGTGGAAAACATCAAGTGTACCACTCGAGCAGGACTCTTTGGTGAAATTTTGTGGTATAGCTGGATTTAAGAATGCTGAGTGTTGAATTTGATGTGCGTGGAATTCGATCAAATTACCTTTGAAATAAATTTTAAAATCTTTAGGACTTATTCATTGAATTGGGTACGCCCTCATTCTTAAACCGGATGACATGAGAAAAGCTTTAGTTTTATGTGGATGCGGTTGTAATATTTATATTTTGGTTCAAGTAGCAAAATAAACTGTTGAATACTCTCTGAGTGTTTGAAGAGACTCTCTAGGACTAAAAATGACTGGATTAAAGATGATATATATTGAGGGAATTTCACCTCAATCATGTGAGAGTAAGGCAATATAATGGAGATAAAGGAAGGCTACACATGAAAATATAAGATAAAATAAATAGAGAAAATATTTTATTATTGAACAGAAAATAATAGCAAAAGAAAATATTCTAATAATATTTAGAAAACTTACCAAAAAACCCTACAAGGAGGAATTCACTAAGTTTCATCTTTCATTACCTACAAGTAATACCTTGCATTATTGTTTACCCAATATATTTTCTAATCTAACTCTATATTTATAAATAATACAATACTTAATGTAAGTTCATTGAAGTAAAAGGAACTTCTAAATTACTAATGATTTAATTAAATAATTGATGCCTATATTGCTTAATTGAGTAGATTGTTTATTATAATGCATCCAAAGCTTCCGTATTAGCATTTGAATTTTAATGAAGGTTGAGGGAGGGGGTAGGACGCCCCAAGCATGATTACTTACTTAAATTTTTGGTCAACTCTCATTAAAAAGAGATTGCATCCTGAAAATTATTTTCATAATGATAAGAATCTTTCTTAATCTCTTCATCCTATATTGAAACTCTTGATGACATAGTTTCTTTCATAAGATAAACAATATAATTTTATATTATTATAAGAAAATAAAAGTAAAGTTTTTTTCAAAATTTAATGATAATCATGATGGCAATCAACTTCTTCTAGAATAATGGTGACCATATAATAGTTTCTAAAATAGAAATTTTTTCATAAATTGATAATGATTATAATCTTTTCATATATGTATGATGTGGATAATTTGTATCATTTATTCTATGTTTGTATCATGATGATCAACTCTTTGTATGATGTTGACGACTCCATTTGAATAATATTTCAAAATCTTATCAAATTTTTAAATTCGAGTTTTGCCTATAAATATCCAATTTTTATCATAGTGTCTTGTTCTTCATCATATTCTACCAGACTCCAGGGAAATCTACCCTTATAAGTTAAAATGCTTGTTATGTGTTGATATAACATTACTTGTATGTTAACAAAGTGGAAGAAAAAACACACAAAAACTATGAAATTAAAAACAGGAAAGTGAATAAATCTGAAGCAAATTAATATAACTAGAATAACAACTCGTAAATCAATACAAATGAATTAAGTTATTAATCCTAATTAATTTTCTAAAAAGCGTTGCAACTTTCCAAAGAATTAACACTAGATAGCCTATAAGCCCTAAACTTCTTGTTGGATTCAAGGGAAAGAAAAGGGAAGAAAGAAATAAAAATAAATAATAAAAAAAATAAAAGAATAAAAAAATTTGAAAAAAATTTCAAAAGCTACGAACTCAATTTTTAAGCAAATTTTCAAAGAGATTTGAAACTCAACAAAGAATTAACACAAGATAACTTTTTGTAGGATTGATGGCAATAATAGTTTAAAAATTTACGAAGTGAAAAAATCATGAGAGAAATGTTGGAAGCACAACTAGTTAAATATTTTTTTTAATAAGAAAGAGAATTCATTAATTTTGTTTTTAAATGTTATATATTTTGAGGCTTTCATCTCTGATAGCAAATTATGAATCAACCAAATTATAATTATATTTTGATGATAAGTAAGATTTCCTATGTATGAGATCGAAATTATAAATGGTTTGAAGATGCATTTACTTATGGTCAATTTATTTATGGTGAGATTTGGATTACATGGGATTTTTTATCACTTTTCTCTATGCGGCTAACTCCTAGATGGACAAAATCTTTGGAATGATATTTCTTACATTGCCTCTTTTATCAGTGGTGCTTAAATTATTTGGGAGATTTCAATTGCATTAGATTTTAATGGTAAACGGATGGTGGAAATCCTATTCCCCTCACTAAGTTTGTTGAATTCAATATACTCTCATTTACTCTGGGCTTTTAAACCTCTCTCAATTGGTCACTCTGTCGTCTGGTTTGATAAAAGTTTCGGTTGCTATATTATGATATATTTCGATAGGGTCTGGCCTCTTTCCTGTACCATATACTAATATTTTCTCCATCATTGTTCTGACCACTCCCGAATTGCAATTTTTATTGGTTCTTATGCTTAGAAATTTTGAAGCTAAGCATCGTAACTTCAAAGATTTGTTCTTTTACATTCGGCAGACAAACATTAATGGGGATCTTGTTGCATTCTTTATCAAAAGATTAAGCCTTTAAAAGTATCCCCTTAATGTTCTGTTGTGGTTCTCAATATGCAGATTCCCTTGTTCCAAGAAGTTAATAAAAAACACCTTAATTTCCATATTTTGTTGGACTCCAGTGCAACCTATTTATTCTCTTAGTTTTGACTAGCTTACAAACGATCCACTGGGTCTTGTTTGTTCTGCTAAACTTAAAAATGAAAAGTTGTCTACCTCTTAAACTTAATTTTTTGATTTCTAAAATTTCATGTTGTCGGCCGTTTTATTTTTAATTTTCGTGATTTGAAAAAGTAGTGATTTTGTGATTTTGAAAATAATTTAAATATGAATCTAACCCTTTTTTATTTTTTTTAAATGTAACATTTTAATTTTAAAATAGGTGAGACCAAAGGGGTCTCATATTTTAAATAGTTTAGATGATTGAATACGATACTACAAGTAATACACTTATCCCGAAGAATAAATATATCACTTGTAATAGAGATTCAATCACCTAAACTAAAGAATTTATGACATCCGTTTGGTCTGCGAAATTGTCTTATTTGCCGACAAGTTCCCTTAACTAATATGAAGATTAGATAAGGTTTATTTTATCTGGGTTCCTGGTTCCCTATAGAGGCAAGTCCCTATAGTTAATTATATCTTAAATAACTGGAAGTCATTTAAGAAAACTCTCGATTAAGATCAGGTGGTTTTGTTTTCAAGATTTCAAAGCTTAGGTTTTCACGGTTGGACATAGGAAAATCAAATGGGAATGACTCAAAATAGGAACAATTATTTAAGGAATCCAAAGGGAAGAAAAGTAGAGAATATCACAGATCCTGGAGAAACCCCGGAGATGTCCCAACTATCCTAATGTTTGGCTTTATGTCTTTGAAGTGATATAATTTGATATTTCAATCCTGCAAATTATTTAGGACTTATGTTTGCACAATATCGGACTGTTTGCACAATATCGGACTGTGGCAAATAACCTAAAAAGATAGAAGGATTTACACCGTACCGCACGGTAACCTCGGAATCCTAAAGCGTTCGGACTTATAATTGTACAACAGAGTTGTACAAAAAACCTAAAGAGTGATCTTATGAGTTGTTATTTAAATCAAAAAAGGTGATATGTGATGTGGATGTGTTTTGCTGCTGCAGGTCCACCTTGAAGTTATTCCTCGTCATGTTGTCCACAATATTCGCTCCAAGCTCCTTGCCGTGACGAGTTTAAGTTTTCTAGGGTGTCCAATTACGATGTCAAATCAAACGACCCTATGGTTGTAGTCCTCTAAATGTCCTATATAAAGAAGGCATGCTTAAAGCTATATAATATAAAATGTGCAATACATGACAAACAGTAGGGTGCATGTAGAACAGTAGTAAGCAACAACAGGACAAGTATAATATGTTGTATGGTACAGTGGCAAATAGGAACAAGAATAATATAACATGATATACAGTACAGTAGCAGGTAGGAAAAGAAATTGTATAACATGCTGTATAGGAAGAACAGTAGCAGATGAAAACAAGAATAATATGACATGCTATACAGTACAGTAACAAATAGAAACATAGCAAGTATAACATGTTAGACAGGACAGTGGCAGTAGCAGGTAGAAACAGAACATGTATAACATGTTGTACAGTACAGTAGCAGGTAGGAACAGAAAAATAAAGTACTGTAAAATGTAAAGCAAACCTGTACGCCCGTGAGCTCCGATGTTCCTTAAGTATAGCAAGCCTAAATGCATCTCCAAAAGCAAAGTCCGGAAGAAAACGTCATCCAGGAAATCCGAGGAAAAGCGGAAAACTCGAGAAAAATCAATGAAAAAGACTCAAGTAAAAGAAAATCCTCGAAACCCTTGGGAAAATCCCGAAAGAAAGGGAAAGTAACACGAGTGTCCTGTCCCAAAGCTTAGTTAAAACAAAAGAAAAAAAAATTCGGATGAGGGGGACCGCAAGCACTCGTATGGGACTAGGCTCAGCTGTATATTTATTCTCGAGGGTCCACGAAGGCTACTCGGTCACCCGAATGTATAGAACACGCCACTCGTCTAGAAGGGTGTCTTGAACCTCACTCAGGGGGCTATTTCCCAGCCTAAACAAGTATTCGTCAAGTGGACAATCAATTTTAAAAAAGTATTTTTAAAATTTATGTTTTTGACATGCACATAAATCTCGAAAAAGATTATCAAATTTTGTTTTATAAAGAAGAATGTATTTTATATTTTGAAACAGATTTTAGCGATTTTTATTGTCCACAAGACGATTACGTTGTCGGGCATAGGATCGCCGACCAACTGAGGAGGTTCGAGCCGACTCCTGCTAGACTTATGTCGGTGAAGGATACTATATCCTATTGTTCATCAAATGCCTG
>NW_018164869.1:1941218-1942477 GCF_001263595.1 Phalaenopsis equestris | reverse complement strand
TTTTTTTATTTGGAACCAACTCAAAATATATTAAAGCAGCCAAAGCAAGACTTGTATATGCATGAACAAAGCAGGTTTACAAAATTCTGTTGGAAAACATGGATTAAGCAATAGGCTAAACAAAAGTAAAGAGATATGGCATGAAATCAATGAAGCATTATCCCGGTCCAATCTCAATGTAACTACTGCTGCCTCCCTTTTTTTGTAGCAGAAGAGCACTAAAGCCCAAAACAAACCAACCAGCAAACAGTGACAGCAGTGGGTGGCTAAGCGAAAAGAAAACAGTGCTCTCCAAGTCAAGTCACAACTTCCAAACTTTAATATGTAGAGATAGACTCAAAGCCACAAATAAATTTCAGATTTTAGATATATACATATATCTTCTTCAAATAAGAGATCAAAACACAAGTGCTACGATTCATCCCAATCATGTCAAAACATACCTATGTATATCATATATGTCGCTCGAACCGTTGAAGGCATATTAAAATATCTAACTTTAAATGGGTGTAATACACCTTTTTCATGTCCAAAGCTTCAAAGTGTTATACATGTAAATATAGGAGTTTGAGTGTGAGATATATAGACGCATAGAACTGCACCCTGGTCATGTAAATTTTCCTTCATTTACAAGCAAAACATCCCACCGATAGTACAAGGTAGAGCAAGTAACATTCACACCACAAATGTGCAATGGTTGAAGCAAAAGGTAAGCCAAACAGGAATATCAGATGAGTTGGCAAGAGAAGAAGAAAGGCAACCATATATGAGATTCGGCTATGCGAACACACGAGTTTTGTATAGCAGTTGCTTAATCAAAAGCCACTTGCAAGACTAAGAATCCCTTTGCAGGCCAAGCTGATCAAAATGGAGGCGAAAAGGAAAGAATTATTACCTCCTGATGAGCCAGAAAATCAAGTATAAGAATATCTAGGCCAGAAAAAGAGCTCCAGAAATTCCACAGCAAATGCCCACAACCAATGAAGAACTCAGAATTTTTTTTTTTGGCAGCACCTATCCCCTCTCAAAAATCTTTTTCGGCTACCACTCCTCCAAGCTTTGTCCAAGAGAAGGCAAAGCCTTCTCAACGCCTCAAATACACCCCCACAAAAACAACACACACAAAATGAAGAGACGAGACACAAAAATGGCAGCACCTCCCCTTTCCTTTCAATTTCCGGTCAGCCCCAAGAACTCCCCGAAATGGAGTTTTTATAGCAGGAGAGGGAGGAGGAGGAACACTATCGCTCACCGGGGCG
>NW_018164869.1:1854001-1941171 GCF_001263595.1 Phalaenopsis equestris | reverse complement strand
GGGGGTAGGGGAGGGGGGCCCGCGGGCCGAATCTTCGCGATCGCCTCTATCGGTTCCGCTAGGGTTCGTGATCGGAGAGGAAGGAGGCCCGGGCCGGCCTCGCGAACGTGAAGGAAGGCTCGGGAACAATATGGGTGTCATTTCCTCCCCAAAATGGATTGCCCCTCGGAGGAAGGAAAGCTCGAGCCGGCCTCGCGAACGGGAAGAAAAAGCAATCGAGTGAACCGTGTGATTTAGGGATTTTGGTTTAGAGAAAAAAAACAGAATTATATAATATATATATATATATATCAAATTTCATGTGATTTATCCATGTGCGGCGCCCTAGCAAAAATAGGTGTCCTCCTTAGGTAATTTCAATATTCCGGACGCACCGGCGCTGTCTGTTTTGCTGTCAGAGGTCGTTTTGACGAATTCATCGATTTGTGTGTCAATTTTCTCGTGTCAAAAATATGGCAATATGGGTGTCATTTTCTACCAAAATTGGTATCCCGGACGCGTTAACGCAGTCTATTTTGTCGTCGGAGGTCATCTGGAGAAGTTCGCATTTTCACCCGTCTTTTAGGCTTAATTGAAGTCTGATTTCGTGCAATTTCGTGAACTTTGTGTATTTGGTGTATGTATGTGACGACAAGGTCGTGACGATGTTTTCCTAAGGCTTGAAGTCCTATCAGGAACTTTTCCCTTGAGTCTTCGCAAAATAGCCCATAACCGCTCGTTCATAAGACGATGGTCTTATGCCAAAAATGTTAGACATCAAAGGAAAATAAGAAGCGGCTAGAATTTCTAAATGAGTGGGTCTCAATTCTAGTTTTCTAAGATGGTCAATAGGAACTCCGAGAGCTAGATCCTAAGACCCTAAGGAAAAAGAAATGACCTCAAAAATGAGGTCAACACATGTTTGTGTGGCTCATTTGTATGAAAGCTATCTTTACTTGACCAAAGCAACACTGTAGTAACTATAATCATGCTACATTTTATTTCGAAAAGATTTTCAGATGGAACCATTATAGCATTCCTTGATTTTTTTTTAATTGTAATAATTACTAAATATTCTGTGCTTTTCAGGGAGGTCGTTGCGGTATCTATGGTGCGAACTGTCCTGAATGGATTATTAGCATGGAGGTAATGGCCGTTTTAATGCACAATCACTATAATGTCTTTTTTAGAATGCAAATTAATTTAAAGTTTTAATGGCTTGTAGAATATTTTTATACTGACCAAGAATTTCACATTCTTTCTACTAAATCTTCATATCTAGTTTGATTTATGAATGCATCTAAATTTTCCACAGGCTTGCAATGCTCATGGGATCTATTGTGTTCCATTATATGATACCCTTGGTATGTAACATACTCATCATCATGGCAATACACAAGCTAGATTCGTTTAAGGCCTAGCAATTCATATTTTCTAGTAGAGCAAAGTGTCAAAATGGTCCCTTGGCTCTTTGCAGGGGAGCATTTTAGTCCCATAATTTATAAAAGTGTCAATATCATCCCCAGATTTTTTTTAAGGGACATTTACATACATGGCACAAAATTCTTACGCCTAAACTTTCACATAGTACTCAAATCTTTAATACCACACAAAAAAATAGCACCATTATAATTTTTTAAAAGTGAAATATAGTATGGGGGACTAATTTAACACTATTATTAACTTTAAGATTAAAATGACTCCATATAAATCGTTAGGTGACAATTTTGGCACTTTTCTCTTTTCCAGTATGTGTACATGAATGCTGGCCATTCATGCACTGAGTGGCTGTTTATTGGAGCACTCTTCTCATACTTTATGCAGCATTCATGCACTGAGTGGTTGTTTATCAGAGCACTCTTCTCATAGTTCATGCAAATCATTGGTCACTACATGTTTGTTGGTTATTTATTTCTTATTCATCCTATATTTTTTGCTTAGGTGCTGGTGCTGTTGAATTTATATTAAGCCATGCAGAGGTGCAAATTGCTTTTGTGGACACGAAGAAGATTGCAGAGGTAATGTGCTCAATCTAGCTTGCAGTGGAGATTTTATAATGAATCAATTGCCTCATAAAATTGCAGAGAATTCATGCTGTAATACTTACCTAAAACATTTCTTTAAATGATGTATAAATCGTGTTATTCTTCTAAACCGTCATTCCATTTTTTTTTTCATTTTTCTAGCTGTTGAAAATCTTTCCTAATGCTGCCAAGTTCTTGAAAAGTAAGCATTTTCATATTAGGTTTTGTTACGTATTTTTATTTATTCTAGTGTATGCTACTTTATATGTAAATTCTGCTTGCAGTTGTTGTGAGTTTCGGAAGTATTTCCCCCGACCAGAAAAAGGAGTTTGAACAATTTGGTTTGAAAGCCTACTCCTGGGATGAGTTCTTGCTTTTGGTAAGTAAACATCTGCTGCTACTAAGGTTTCTTTCATTAATCCATGGAGCGATGTTCTTTTGTTTTAAAATAATTTCCTGGCTTGGTTTTAGAAATGCAGTAGTTATGATGTACTGTCGGTTTAAGATGCAGCTTACTATGAATCTGTGACTGTTCAATTTTGCATCGACGTATCTTAACTGGGATTTTTGCTGTATTCTATTTACAGGGCAATAGCCAAAAGTTTGATCTTCCTTTAATCAATAAAACAGACATCTGTACAATAATGTACACAAGTGGGACAACAGGAGATCCAAAGGGTGTACTAATTTCCAATGAAAGCATCCTGACTTTTATTGCTGGTGTTAATAGACTGCTTGAATCCATGAATGAGCAGGTGAGCAATATTAATATTCTCTCTATATTCATAATGAAATTACCACAAATCCAATGTGTCTTCTTCAATTTTTGTTAATATCATCAAAATCAGTGCATGGAGTTTGTGTTTTTTTTTAATTTTAATTTAAGATAATTTGAAGTAATCATCTAGCCATTTTCTAACCTATCCAATTTTGGAAATATTGCAGTTGCGTGTTGATGATATTTTTCTATCATACCTCCCGCTGGCCCATATATTTGATCGGGTGATAGAGGAGATGTTTATTTTCCATGGGGCCTCGATTGGATTTTGGCAAGGGGTGAGCTATTTCTTAATTTCTTTAATTTTTTACAAGGTTCGCCGTCATTATTTGCATGTAACATCTACAGGACGTTAAATTGTTAATTGAAGATATTGGCGCTCTAAAACCATCTGTTTTTTGTGCCGTTCCTCGTGTACTAGATCGTATTTATACAGGTGAATTTCTCAGATTCTCTCCCTCCCGTCTAATTCCCCTCTCTACCTCTCTTGTTCAATCACACAAACTGATGTTCATGCCTCCAATCACTCACTTTATTGTCCAAGTGCAATTTAATATTTTGTTCTTCATTGCTTATAACTGTGTACTTCCCCGTTCCATATCAAATTAAATCTCTGAACGGTTGCTGATTTTTATACGTTACTAAAATGTATTTCTTTTGTTCAGGTTAAGCATAATAACTTCTTTATTTTGTATTTTTTTTACATGTGTTATTCTACTTTGTTCATAGGTCTGCAGGATAAAATCTCTAGTGGAGGTCTCTTAAAGCAGAAATTGTTTAATCTTGCCTATAGATAGTAAGTTTTTACTCAGTTCTCAAGTCCAATGGTACCCTGCATTAATTTGTCTACCTGTTCATTCAATTTCGTTCACACTAGAAATTCTTGTGTTGCTCTGTATGTTCATGTAATTCCTGATTTTGCAGCAAGCTACACAATATGATAAATGGAAGTAAACTTGAGGAGGCAGCTCCAGTTGTTGATAAAATAGTATTCAATAAGGTAACCAGATGTCTCTTAATCCATCAACCAAGGGTTTCTCGCCGGTTTTTGGCATCACAGTTGATTAATATGATAGAAATTCTCTTGCATGCTATAGGTTAAGCAAGGACTAGGCGGTAATATACGACTTATATTGTCTGGGGCGGCTCCACTTGCTACTCACGTGGAAGAATTTTTACGGGTTGTGACTTGTGCTCATGTTCTACAGGGCTATGGTACAAGCTTTACACTACCTGCTTCTTATAACTTGAAATACTTGGAGGCGGTTTAATGATTGCTAGAATCAAAATTTTCTCATTTTGACTTTGCTTTGGTCAATTTTACGGGTGAATTCATTCTTTTTCTCACAATATCTTTATTATCATTAGCTATAACTATAATATTTTTTCATTATTTTTTTATTTTTTCTTGCCTATATGTACAATTCTACAATGGTGTGGTCCATTATAATTCTCTTCCACTTCTATTATGGCATCTATGCCTATCCATCATTAAACCTTGCTCCTTTCATGTGCATTGCACCTTGCTAATATTGCATTTTGTGTATTTTATTTTCTTTTGCATGAGATAGAGAGAGGCGGCAGTTTCCTAACATTGGCAAATGTCGTTTGCAAATTCTTATATAAACTATCAATTAACATAAATGCATCCCTAAAGAAAATAAAATGGTAAAGAAGGGTTAAAAGAGCAAATCAATTAGGATAATAGTGATGATGATGACAACGCGGCCAAGAAAGCCTAAAATGAGTATAAATTGTTATAACTTCTGTTGAAAGAATATCAACGAATTTTTATGTTTCAATATTTATTGCCCTAGAAAAAATAGCACAGTAATACGATTAATGTGATTTTTTTTAGGTCTTACGGAGACCTGTGCAGGAACCTTTGTTTCACTGGCAAACTCTATGTCAATGCTTGGAACGGTTGGACCTCCTGTGCCAAATATAGATGTGCGGCTGGAGTCTGTTCCTGAGATGGGTTATGATGCACTAGCAGACCAACCTCGTGGGGAAATTTGCATCAGGGGAAAAACGTTGTTCTCAGGGTACCACAAGAGAGAAGACCTCACAGATGAGGTTTTGGTTGATGGCTGGTTTCACACAGGTTTGTTATCCCCGGCATGTCAACTTTTAGGGGCTATTTGTTAACATCTTTAGTAAATCCTGTAAATCCACCAACACTAGGAATTTAAGACTAATTGAGAGGAATTAAGAAGAAATTGGATTTACTAAATCTAGGATTTAAAATTGCCATTTTTTCTATCTTGTAGATTTAGGTTAAATCCCACTTAAATCCGTAACTGGAGTCCCTTAATGTAAGTTTTAAGGTCGAGTAAAGGATTTACTGTACAAAAAATGAAGATTTAATAGTATGCTTGGAATGTGAAATGTTCAGTACAGTGGAATAACTTCCATATGATTTCTTCTAATTGAAATGTTTCTTGTATCGGCAATGCTTATGATGAAATGAAATTGATATCTTAAAAATTTGAAACTTCTCATTTTTCGCCATATAGAAAGAAAAATTCTAGCCAATGTTTCCCTCCATCTCATGCACCATTGATGTTTAAGTCCTTTGATTTTAGGTGCTCTTTCCTTCACCAGTTCTGATTGTCTTATTAAATTAAAATTTATTGTCTTATTTATATTTTTTTAAATTAGGGTTTTACATATCAACCATTCAAAACATTGAATATAACATTTTAATCATTTTTTTCATCAAAACTACACTTCTTTACTCATTATTGAAGGTTTTGAGTGAAAGTTTTGGGTGGTTAAAATGAAAAAACGCCCATTGAAGTATTTGATCTCTCCATGGATAATTTTTGGGCCAATTACATACATACCATCCACTTTGAATGTATTTACACTTCTAACACCTAAACTTTGCTTTTTTACATTTATATCACCAAGTCTTCCATATCACATCTAAAATAACACCATTTAAATTTAAAAGTGAAATGCACCTTTCCCTGCATGGGGAGATGCTTGGCAAATGATTAACTTGTGAGCAATAATTATAGAGAAGTCATTGAACTCTTTTACGTCTCAAATTACTGGAATTATTTACCTCAGATTATTTGATGCCTTTCATTCTCATTCATACGAAGTAAGTTCTACTACATTAACATCTATGGATCATTCAAAGTCTCTCGACGTCTTTCTCATTCTCTTTGTAGGAGATATTGGTCAATGGCAACCAGATGGAAGTATGAAGATCATAGATCGAAAAAAGAACATTTTTAAGCTTTCCCAAGGAGAATATGTTGCCGTGGAAAACTTGGAGAACATTTATGGTTCCATAGCTGATATAGACTCTGTAAGTGTGGTCCCTCGGTTTTGTTTTGAAGAAGTTCTTCTATGTTTTTTAATTTAAATTCCTTACAAAAATGTTTATATCTGAATTGTATTTTTTCATTAAATTAGTTATCAGTTTTGCCTTTCGTTAATTAATTTTATTTAGTATAAATAGGATTAATATGTTTAGGGTTAGAATTATGCAAGAGATTATTATCTTTGAGTCTTAACGTTAGGATTTGAGAGAGATTTCCTGTCTCTCGAATTGTAGGATTTGAGAGATTTCTGCCTCTCGATAGGATTTGGGAGAGATTGCCTATCTCTCGCATTGTAGGTGCTTATCTTTATACATTTGAGTTGTGTTCTATTTAAGTTATGTTATTTAATGTTATGAAATAAAAAATATTATGCATTCTAATTTCTCCGAAAAATCTACTGGTATCGTATCAAATGGAGCCTTCAATTATGGGAAGACAACATTCGAATCGCGGTATACAGGTTGATATGCAATAGGAATTGAGGCCTACAAACCCCCGTGACCGAACCTTGTGACAGAATTCCACGATGCAGTCGTCGATCTTGGGAAAGCAACGACTTGATCTTGGCGAAAGGTGACCTTCGTGACTGAACTTCCCGCTATAGAAGTGACGCTACAGTCACGATCGAGCCTACATAAATGGCAACGAGATCATGGGTAAGAGCTAGCGGAGAAGGCCACGTTTGATCGCAACTTACAATGACGATGCATTGGGATTTGGCTCGATGGACGATGGATCAAGATCTTGTAATACAGTCATGATTTTTTTTCCTGGCTAGGAAACCAACAACGGGATCAGCATGCATACAAAAAATAATTGATCGGCGTGTGTACAAGAAGCAATGGATCGACGTGCCTGACACGGTCTAGTTGCTATTAGCATGCAGATACCCAAAACTCCCTCCTCCTGCTCAATCCTCGTGAAACTGTCGAGATTGGAGCTAGCTGGGAAGACGAAATCCTTAAATCTGGCATGAATCTACGCCAAATCGAGCTCGCTTTAAGACTGATTAGAGCTAGCTGGGAAAACAAGCATCCTAGGATCGAACCCCACGACTCTGATCTATCTGGGACACAAAAAAACGGAATTGCTGCTTACTGTGATGAGAATATCGTGATATAGTCGAAATATGGCTTCATTCGGGCTTAGCTGGGAAAATAGATCGATAGGCTTTGAGACCTCACGAAACTGTGGTGACTTGAGCTGGCTGGGAAGCCACAATTCAGGAGCTTGGGGGAGATGATAAGGAAGCTTATTCTCTATCGACGACTCAATTTCTAAACCCTAACTAGGGGCTGACATGATATTTTGTGGCTTGATCGAAAGGGAAAGCGATTGAATGTGAGGAACATGAGGAGAAAAGCATCCACCATCAAAATTTCCCCTCAACGACTCTGATGGGGGTGGATTAGAGATTTCTAATGGAGAGGGTTCGGTCGAAACATTGAGGAAGGATTATGCAAAGGTTTGGGAGAGCACTTGGAAGGAATGGTATGAGCTCCGAATGGATGTGATAAATTGAAGAAGACAAGATTGAATGAAAGAATTGAAAGCAGATTCGACCGACATCATGTGGAGAGAATTGCACGACATCTGGAGGTTGAGAATGCAGAAAGGGACAACGTGCAATTCGGGGCTGGAAAAGATTGCTTCGAAGAATTTCGGCCTGCAATAGGGAACCATGATGGGCGGAACACTGGCGGTGGGCTGCATCCAATTGCGTCGGTGCCCTTTGCGGCGAAAGCCTTCCTGGAAGAAGGCGATTTGGGAGTAATGTTGGAGGCCGAGACCATACAACTTTGTGCGAGCTCCTCTAGCCTAGTCTTGTGGGAGTTAGTGTTTCTGTGTAGATTAAAGAGCCACGAATCAAGAAACAATATGTGGCAAATTTCCCATCCTGGTTATTGACGAGCTATTCGACAAGTTGTTTCGGGCTGCGATGTCCTCCAAGGTTGATTTGTAGATGGGGCATTGGCAAAGTCTGAGGCGGTCGAAGATTGTGCACAAGAATTTATCGTGGAATCCTATAGGTCCCTCCAAATTTCTGATTAAATGGAAAGGATTCTCGGAGGATGGAGCCACGTGAGAGCCATACCACCTGATCCAACAATAACTCTTTCCGCTTTATTGACAAGGTGTTTTTTTGGGAAGGGGAGTATTGTTATCTAGCATAAGAGTAATTTTGTCATTTATTAGCCTAAGGGAAATTTAGGTTTTTGATATTTATATTTATTTAGTATAAATAGGGCTAATATGTTTAGGTTTAGGGTTATGCATGAAATTATTGTCTTTGAGTTTTAGAGTTAGGGTTTGGGATAGATTTCTTACCTTGGGAGAGATCACCTACCTCTCGAATTGTAGATGCTTTTCTTTATGTGTTTGTGTTGTGTTGTTTGATGTTCTGAAATAAAAATATTTTGTGCTCAAATTTCTGTGAAAATTTTGCTTGGATCATATTGGAATTCTCTTTTATTTCTTACTCCGTGTTAATGATTTTTTATTGCTTGCATTGGGGTAAATTAAACTTACCTCAAGGCCATGCTGATTGTTACCATGGCATTTTAATATTGATTCGGGAGTAGTTATATCCTTAAGCTCTCTTTCAAGCATGGGGGTAGTGGCTATTTCAGTGAAGTCTATATTTCTTACTTTTCTTCTCAACGCATTGATGAGTGCATTTACAACAACAACAAGCCCTTATCCCACTAAGTGGGGCCGGCTACATGAATCCTTTTTCTCCATTGCGTCTTATTGAGTGTCATATTTTCATTTAATTCTAATAAATTAAGATCATTTTTTATACAATGATGGCGCATTTGAGCAAGTTAAATTTTTTTATACCGAGTTTTCACAACACCTTGATGTCACACCTCCCTGTTTGAAAAATGGTACACTTCAACAACACAACATGTGATGAAATTATCAACTTTGTAAATTTCACAAATCAAGATCAATTAAATGTATTTTATGCTAAATAGAGAAAAAATTCATATACTAGTAATTATAAAAAGAAAATATAAGAGGAGACGAAAAAGAAAAAAACAAATAATAATCATTGTATCGATAGTCCCCATCAATATAACAACAATAAAACAAAATGACTAATTGAAAAAGAAACTAGAAGAAACAAAATTAAATAAACAATGAACATCCAAACCAAATAGAAGAATAATTTAGAACTAAACATAAGCTTAAACATAGAATACAATACTACTAACGTGAGACAAAAAAGAAAAAACAAATAATAATCATTGTATCGATAGAGTCCCCATCAATATAACGACAATAAAACAAAATAACTAATTGAAAAAAAAAAACTAGAAGAAACAAAATTAATAACAATGAAGATCCAAACCAATTAGAAGAATAATTTAGAACTAAACCTAAGCTTAAACATGGAATACAATACTACTATTGAGAATTCTACTCATTTAATGACTGTCTACTAGTCCTGTTACAAAAAAAAGTTTTACAACAAAGAAGTTTGATAATCCAAACTCAATAAATAACTTCTATTTACTAAAGCATAAATAATAAGATATTGTTGTATGCTTTATAAATAATGAAAGAGGCATGATCTATTATGTTATAACAGTATGACTAGTATCATCTTATTAAGGTAATATTATATTTCATAAATGAAAAGCGTCGCATGTTTTAAGATTATTTCCAGTATGGCGATGCCCATGTTTATTTGTATGATAAAATACAAACAAAATAATGCCTTATTAACATATTCTTATGCAACGATATAATGCATAATCATAGATATCTAAAGTTAACTTTATCATGTCTGCTTTTTGTCATGCAGATATGGATTTATGGAAATAGTTTTGAGTCGTTCCTAGTTGCTGTTGTCAATCCTAACAACCAAGCTCTTGAACGCTGGGCTGAAGAGAATGGCGTTAGGGGAGAATTTTTCTCCCTTTGTGAGAATCCTAAAGCAAAAGAATACATTCTTGCAGAACTAAATAAGACCGCTAAAGCAAAGAAGGTATATATTTCACAGATTGATCTCTATTTTTTTAACATTTGCATGATAAGGATACTTTCCCCCATATTCCTCTCCCAATTCAATGGAAGCTATCCTAAATATTGCTATATTACAATTGCAGCTAAAGGGCTTTGAATTCATAAAAGCTATTCACTTGGATCCTCTGCCATTTGATATGGAACGTGATCTTCTTACCCCAACATTTAAGAAGAAGAGACCCCAGCTGCTCAAGTATTACCAGGTCTGCTATTATTTTCCCAATTATTTTATGTGAAATTTTTTTGGTAGAAATGCCATTTATTAATAAGTATGGAAGTAATTTGTCAATCAAAAGCTTATATGGTAATGTCAAGCGGCTACAGTCGCTTCCGGAAACATTAGCAGGTGTTGTGCCTGGTCTCATATGATTGGAGAGCAATCATTCAGGGATATAATATTATTTTAATTTTCTATTAACTAAAAAAATTAAAGAATATTAAGCGATCACCTTCATTGTCACCCTGAACATAAGTCCATTAGTACCTCATGGTTTTCAAGCTGCTGGAAGTCGGGCTATTTACATACATAGCACACAATTCTTATATATTTACATACCTCACATTTACCTTCTTATTTACACAGAAACACAAATATTTAATATCACATAAAAAATAGCACTATCACCACTTTTTAAAATTGAAAACACCTTTTCATGCATAGGTTTAAAGCATCAATGTGCTATCCCTGTAAATATTGAAGTTTAGGTGTGAGATATGTAAATACATAAGTATTATGTGCTAGGTTTCCTTTACTATAACTACTGCATATAGATAAATTTCCTTTACTATAACTACTGCATATAGATAAAGTGAAAGCAAATTTAGTTTAATTCAAACTTAAAAAAAAATTATTCCCGTTCAACTCACTCTATGCTAGAAATTAAAATCAATATTAGTTAAGCTGACGTGACTCGAAATCATTTGATTATTAAATAGGGGTTGAACTAATCCATTTTTTATAGGGTTGGCAAAACTTTTATTAATTAAATAATACTAATAATAATTACTATTATTATTATTAAATGAAAAAAGAACACCTATAATTAGTGTTGTAGAGAGAAATACAAAAAACTAGTAAAATAATCTTATTCAAATTATAAGAGATAAATATAAGTAGGCAACACCGTCATTGTTTTATATATACATCTTTTGGTGAGGATTGGGTAAAATTATAAATTGAGGGCGAGCAAACTCTTAAAAATCAGCGTCTTCCTAAAAGAAGTTTTTTTTAGGGTGGGCATTACCTTCACTCTGATGTAGTTCCGTTCCTGTTATAGACTGCGTAAAATTTATTTTCTTGAAAGAGCCATATTTTTTGAGGGTATAGCCAAGACCATCTCCTCTCATCTGATGAATCATTGATTGTTGCCGTTTTGACTGCCATGGACTTCAAATTTTGGCTGATGATTGCGAAAATCCTTACATCTTGGTTCCACGGTTTAAGGTGGTTAGTCGGAATTTAGAATATGAAGGCCATATAACAGAAAAGATAACAATAGAAACCGTTCTCCTAAACTTCTTTGTTTCACTATACTCTCTCTCTCTCTCCCATGTCAAAAAGTATAAAAAAAATTTGCTGTTTTGGGGATGCATCAGTTTGATAGGAAAAGGAAAAGATAAGATTTATTCAGGACAAACTTAACCAATTTTAATTTGGATGTTAAAAAAAATGACACACACTAATTTTTTCTATGATATTTGGTTTGTTGAATGCATATGAATGATTTTATATAAAGTTATGTTTTCAAGCATTTCATAGCAAATATATTCCATCAATTTTTTAATCTCAAGCTGCTCAAAATTGAAACAATTTTGGGACATTTACAAGCCACGACACAATTTTTATAGATTTACATTTCTAACACCTAAACTTTAGTATTACATTTACAATACTTTGGTGTCATAAATCTACCCACGAAACGTGCATTTCACTCTTCAAAAGTTATTAACAATGATATTTTTATTGTGATGTTTAAAACTTTGAGTGTCATGAATTTAGATATGAAAGTTGAAGTGTTAGATATGTAAATTAATAAAATTCTGTGCTATGAACGTAAATGCCCTAACATTTTCTTGGAGGGTTGTATGTTTTGATATCTCTTGCACTTAAACTGATTATCAACACATCTACCTTTTATCTGTATCGCAGAGTGTCATTGTTGACCTGTACAAAAGCAACAAGTGATCAACCAAACTTCTGTTTTTGAATCCATCTTCATTACAAACCTTATACTGCAACAAGAATCTGCTGCTTTTTCATCTTCGTCATTTTATGTATATCTGCTGTATTATTAATTTTTGAAATTTTTTTTTTTATTTATAAGCTTGAAAAGAAGTTATTTTGATGTAGATTGTGTTGTTATGGACTGGTCAGATTTATTAAGCTTGTAACGCACCATGCTGCCTAAGTATATTGTTGTCATAGCCAATAATTGAAAATCTTAGGGGTTATTTGAGATCACTTACTATTTTTATTTTTTGTTTTTTTTATTTATGATTTATGTGAAACAAAAATATATTTGATATCTTAATTATGGTTTACTTTTTATTTTTGTTGTTTATCTCATGAGCCCATTGAGGCGAATGATGATTGTAGTTGTCATTGACGGCTGGTGGTCAGCACTGAAGGTTGGTTCGCCGGGGCTGATATCATTTTGAAAATAGTTTAATTATCAGAAAACACCTAAAAGTTATTCTGAATTTTTTAAAAAGGAAAGTTGACTTTGTGTCCAAAAATATTGAAAATTGGAGAAATGTGCATGTTATTTATTTTCTGTGGAAAATATGTCAGAAAGTTCATTTTGGACCAAAATATTCCCGCTTATTACAAATGTGTTAAAGCTTTTGTTGAATAGCTATGCGAACTTTCATTCGACATTCACAACTCATATGTCTTTAGTATGTGGCAATATTTCACGACTTCACTCCTTATTCTTATCTGTTCAATATTAGTAATATTATATGTTTGATTATTTAATTTTGAAAACTTTGTTTTCACTTCAATTCTTAAACTTTAGAATTTCGTTATTGTTGGGGTCAAATTTTTATGTCAGGTGTAGGGTGTCCGCTTGACTAGCTCGGGATGATTCACTACTCGTCAATAGCACCTCGTAGTTTCGAGCCTACGGAAGGTAGGCACCAACTTGTGGTGCCTAGGCTCCAAAAACTTGGTGGCCAAATGCGTCTAGGCTCTAAAATCTTGGCGCCATGTTCATGGCATCTATGCATCGATTTGCTTCCAAGTCTTGAAAAATCTCAATTTTTGCATAGATGCCTAGGCTGCCAAAATTGTAGGACTTCTTGAGTTTAGAGGATATTTGCTTAGGTAGGTTAGAGGCTCTTAGGATGAGGTGCAAGGCCACTTTTGACAAATTTGCGGGGAAATTGGGAGGGGCGGGTTTAAGCTCTCCTGTCACCTCATTTTTCATGCATTCCTCTTTTCAACATTTTTGGGCCTCCTCCAAGAGTTGAACTCTTCTTATTTCTTAGGGTTTCTTCTTCCTTGGAGCTAGGGCTTCTTCTTGAAGGCCTTGAGGTGGAGAGCTTGGGGAAAACGTGAGAGTGAGAGCTTCTACTTCCTTTTCACCTTCTTCTTGAACAAGAAACTCTTCTCCTCCTAGCCTCTTTTTTTGTTCTGTCCCCACCATTTCATTTGAGTATATGAGGAGAGCTTTTTGAGAAAAAAAGAGCTTAGCTAGCAAGGAAGCAAAATTTCTTCTCTCCTACACCAAAAGAGAGATTCATCCAAGCTTGGGGAAGGATCGTCGAAGCACCGTCTAAATTTTGTCGGAGCTCGAAACTTCGCCGGACTCTCCTTCTAAAGGAGAGCTTCTTCGTTCTTTGGAGGAGTGTTGCAGACCTCGTTGGAGTTTTGTGAGAACATCGCCATCTCTTCTACCACTAGGAGAGCTTCATCCTACGTGAAGAAATTCAACATCAAATGTCGCGTTGATGAGATTCTCTAAAAATCTCTTGCATTTTATTCCTTCGCTAGCCCTAGGATTATATTTTGGCTAGGTGTTGTGGATTAGGTCATCCACACGAGGCGAGTTGGCCGACCGAAACTAGTCGGTACGACCACATGCCTTTGGATTGGCCGTTGATTTCCTAGAGGAAGCCCTAGGTTAGGAATCTTTCATTGGACAAATCCATAGTGAACTCTAGTGGTTTCTCGTGATAAGCTTTAGATTTCCCCAAGACTTTGGCCCTTCCAACCTTCTTTGGAGGGGTTGGGATAATTCGATCTTGAATAATGATGAAAGCTTTGTAGCTAGCTCATTCTACAAAATTGTGAGAGGTTCGTAGGATGGAAAAAACTTTTGTAGCTAGTCCTCCCTACGAACAATGAAATACTTGTTCTACAAGAAATTAGAGGGCGAAGTTCTCCACATTTTCTTACCAAAGTCGGAGGCAGCAATGCGACGAATCCAAGAGCTAAAACCTTAGGTGCATATGTGAGATCATCAACATGAGTATGACTCTTTATTATTTGTGATCACTTATATCATATCATGTTGTATTTCACAGATCACTTTTTTGCCTCGACTGGCCGCCCTGGCCCTATCGACATCACATTTTGCCTCGACCGGCCACCCCCGACCCAGTCGACATCACATTTTGCCTCGACCGGCCACCCCCACCCAGTCGACATCACAGTCGACATCACACTTTGCCTCAACCGGCCGCTCTGGCCCGGTTGACATTTCACTTTTGTCTGACCGGCCGCCCCGGCTTGATCGACTGACCATTTTGGCCCGACCGGCCACCCCCAACAGACTCATTCTCCGCCTCATGGTTTAGCGAGAGCTTTGAAAGTACCAGAACATTCCTCTGTGAGATAACCATCTATTGATAGTCCTGTGTTAATCGTCATAACTGATGTAGGCAAAACTCTTTTAAATTAAGAGTATTCTTATACAACCCCCAAGATGTAATTAACCAAGTTGGATACATCATATGATGAGCACTCTAGACTCCAGAATAAGCAAACACACATGAATCTCTGGTTGTGGGTTATCTACATAGTTATTCTTTCACGGTTATTGGTTTAAAATGATTCCGCCCGATCTTATTTGGGTGGACATACTTGACATATCCTTGCAAGGTTTATCGCATTTAGGTTATCCAAATTCTTTCTCTTGTTTGTCCATCTTTGTTGTATGTTCTACTATTATGGTTCCTCTCCTCCTGATCATTCACATGATCAAGAAGATATACTTATTCAGAAAAGAGAAGCATACAACGATGAACAAATTGTCATCTCCTTTAAAATAAAAAAGAGAAATGAACGAAAACAGACTGACAACTTTGTTGTGGATGAGGCTCTCTTTAACGTGGGATTCTAGTATATTCGCAAGACTGGCCACTCCTTTGAGGAAGATTCTCTCTCTTTCCATGCCCGAAGTTGTGTTCCTATTCTGCGGGACCCAACAAATTCCCAGACTAGTGGAGCCGCTAGGGGTAGGCAGTCTCTCCCTCTTAGGTGTTATGCTTACATTTCTAGTCACCTAGCTTCCTTTCTATCATAGTGTCACTAGTTGTGTCTTTTAGATCTTGGACTTCAGATCCACGCATTAGGCACTATGGTTAGTGATTGGTTCTCTGGTTACATGTGGCTTATGTAGGGATTCTCTTCGTGGATGTCGTATTTCGAGATATTTCGATCCAATCATGTTTGGACGTATACTCTCAACCCATCACACGAGGATTACCTACATATAAGTTTTTCGTCACTTTTATTTTTAATTGTTTATCTATTTTTCTGTTATATGTCCTTTATATTTGATTCCTCTCATCTTAGAATCATTTATATAATTCAGGAGGGAGATTTATTCGAATAAGAGAATCATATGACGATGCATAAATAGACAAGCTGGTGACTCTGAGGCCTAAAAAGAATCAAGAAAAGCACACGCCCCTAAGGATATCTTAGATCTCATTCTCTCTCTCAAGCATCTTAAGTACACAGAAGTAACTAACCGTCTGAATTGTTTTCATTTGATCGTTAAATACATGGCAACCTTTATCTTAAAAAACTTCAAATCAGTGATATCTTCTGATAGTATTCTTTCTCAAAATAGAAGATATAAGGACCCATCGAACACTTGCTGCTCTCTGTCGTCACTTCCATTATCTTGGCTTCATCGATTTCCAGTTGGATAAGCATTGTGGTACTCATCCTAAGCTGATACACTTAGATAATATTTCCGCCATCTGATTTTCTTCCCGACCAATATGTTCAATTTTGAAGTTAGTAAACTTCTCAATCTCTTATTTCACCTTGTTGAGATATTTGGCAATCATCTCATCTTTGGCTTCAAACTCTTCATTTAATTGGTTCACGACCAATAATGAGTCCAATTTCACTAGAAGATTTAAATCACTTATTTCATATGCTAGACGTAGTTTTGCAATCAAGTTTTCATACTTCGCTTGATTGTTGCTAACTTCAAACTCCATTGTGATCAAACAATAGAGGTGCTCTCTGATAAGACTACTAAGAGTCAATTTGCACCCTATATTGGATTGTTTAGAAGCTCCATCAACGTTTAGAGTTCATACATAATCCTTATTTATGCTTCGATGTTTAATTCAACCGTTTCAAAGAAATCCACCAGGAATCTATGATTGCTTGTGCCTTAATCATTGTCTCGGGTACATAGGTGATATCAAACTCACTAAGTTATACAATTCATTTTAAGAGCTGACTACAATGTTTCGACCAAGTAAAAATGGACTTCAAGGGATGGTCAGTGATGACCATATTGGGTGCATTTGGAAATTTAATTAAAGTCTGCAAGCCGAAATAACTAAAACAAAAGTTAGTTTTTTCATTATAGGGTAGCTGGTTTCAGCTCCTTTAAGAACTCAGCTTGTATAATAGACCGAATATTGCTTTCTTTAATCTTCTTTGACGAGCACCGAACTAACTACCTCCTTCCCAACTCTCAAATATAAAGCGAGTTCTTCGTTTGGCTTTAGCCTTTGGATTAGCGGCATGGATACCAGAGAGTTTTTCAAACTCTAAAATGCTTGTTCACATTTTTTTGACCATTCAAAATGCTTGTTTTCTCTTTGCACTTTAAAGAAAGCTTCATATTTGTCTCTCGATTTCGTGATGAAACAACCAAGTCTCGCTATCCGTCCAATCAATTTTGAACCTCTTTTGCCTTTCGTGGGGATGGAATGTCCATCAAAGCTTTTACTTTTTACGAAGTTGCCTTTATAATTTTAAGTGTTAAAAGAAAACTGAGGAATTTTCCAATCAAGGCCCCAAACGCGCACTTTCATGGGTTTAATCTCATAGTATATTTTTTAAGGATTGAAAACGTTATGTTTTTCTGTCGACAGACTTTTAACAAACACATTATCAACATACACTTCAACATTTTTCCCTTTATGATTAGAAAAGTTTACATCCATGAGTCGTTGGTACGTAGCCCTAACGTTCTTACGCCCAAAAGGCATTACATTAAAACGAAGCACACATTCACAAGTAATAAAAGAAGTTTTTTTCAGCATCAATCAGATGCATTTTAATTTGATGGTAACAAGAGGAGATGTCAAGAGAACTCATCACTGAATATCCAACAACTTCATTGACTAGTTTATCTATCTTTGGTAAAGGGTAGCTGTCATTCAGGTGGGCATTTTTGAGGCTCGTAAAATCCACTCACATCCTCCATTTTCTATTTGACTTTGGCGGCCCAGGTTGGATACTGGACTTCTATAATATAGCTGACTTCCTTCAACGTCCTCACTTCTTCGATGAATGACTTTGTTGGGGTTCTAGTATATGATCAGATTTTCTACTACACTGGTTGGGCTGATCGATTGATGTTCAATCAATGGCACACCACGTCAACCGATATTCCAAGCATTTCCACACCAGTCCAGGCGAAGACATCTTGATGTTCACAAAGAGTTTGGATCAGCATGTTCAGGTATCCTGCATCAAAACAATCACTTTTAGAAAAATTTATTGGGGTCCTCGGTTGATGCAGGTATTTCAAGGATGGCCTCACTAATCTCAAGACTCCCTTCCCTTCAGACTTGTATATCAAGTGGATCCTGCTCCTCGCTGGTGATCGCTCGTATATAACATCTTCGGGATTGCTCTAGATTTTCTCAAACTATGATGACTTCTTCACTCGCCAAAAATTTGATAGCTACGTGATAAGTCGAGTTCACTACTCGATAGCTATTTAGCAAGTGTCGGCCAAAAATGACATTATACGTCAGTGGTGATTCAACCACTAAGAAGTCCTCAGTTTTGTTGAACTGTTTCTCCTACTTGCCCCAGGAGACGCACAGAGCTATAACACATAGAGCTTCCTTTCATTCACCAGAGAAGTTGAATAATGAACCAACCGATGCAGACAACCGATCGGACTTTAACCCGATCTTATCAAATATTGGTTTGAAGAGAATATTGACAAAACTTCTGATATCAATAAGAATATTATCAACCTGGAAGTTATTAATGAGTGTCATAATAGTAATGTTGTTATGCAGATTTCCTTTCAATGGCAAATCCACGTCAGTAAATATGATGGGCGGGTGATTCCATTTTTGGATAGAGCTGACGATGAGTACCTCCCCCAGTTGAGCCTTTTTTTATTGGCCTGACGGGATAATTCACCCCCTCCAAAGATAGTTGGAATGATCCCAGCAATGTATATTGAGTTTGCTCGGACTGGCTCGCTCGAATCCTCTATCTTCGGTGCCTTTCCTTATCATTGGATGTTTACTTCGATCACAATAAATTCCTTCCATTTTTTGGTGCAGATCAGGTCTTCCACTAGATTTCTCAAATATCAACATTTTTCAGTATCATGGCCCCGATGGTTCTGACAATATTTGTTGGGGTTCCGGAGGCCAGCTCTGGTTTTCCTTAGTGCTGACTTCTTAAATTACTCTTTATTTTTTATGACCTCCACCTATTCAGCTTCTGTATTAGTGGGGGTCATTCCATGCATGTCACGGTACACAAGTGGATGCTCATAGTACCGAGTATGGCCCCTCTAATCGTTATTCCCTCTTCGTTCGTCTCTACGGTTCCATTCATCATCATATTTTGCCTGACCGAAAGGCTGTTGCTTGCTCCTCGTCTTCCACCTTTCGCCCTGGGCAGCCCTTTTCTTCGATCACCAATCAGATGTCTTTATTTATTATTCAGAGGGACCGTTGACATACAAATCGACAATAATATAGTTGTTGGTCATCTCCCACAATTCAGTCAATGTTATGGGCTCACACAATCTTAAATCGAATTTGAAATGGGCCATTCTCACTCCTTGAGTCAGGGCATTCTGCACGCTAATTGGGCATAAGTCCTGGACTTCCATCATTTATTTCTAGAAACAGGTGATGTAAGAGCGAAAGCTTTCACTCTCACCTTACATGAGCTGTAAAAGGACCTTAGATTTCTTCTTTGGTTTCTAGAAGTTGACAAAGTGAGCCATGAACTTTGTTGACTTCAACAAAAGTGGACATGGTCCTTGGTGGCAGGTTATTGAACCACTTGAGGGTCGTCTTCTTCAGGATGGTTAGAAACAGACGACACTTCGTGGCATCATTGATTCACGACATTCTAATAGTTTATTTGAACGAGACCACATGATCGGTTGGATCACTCTTTCATTTATAAAAGTCCAAATGCGGAGGACAGAATTTTGTTGGTGGTTCAACTTCGTTAATCTGCAGATAGAATGGATTTTTCGGTGTCGCAGGTGCCTCATCTTGCGCAGACTGGTTCCTCTCCACTAATGCAGACCCAACATCGTCATGCTGGGAATTTTCCTGCTCGTTGATTGTCAGAATCATTCTCCGCAACTTGAAACTGGTGGCTCCTCTCAGGGTTCCTCCCCGTGAGGTTGAGTTCCGCGAGACTCTTCTGCCGAGGGAGATGGTTAAGCTCATATTTGTGTGATTGCTTCTTGGAGGACATTAAAGCAACCAAGCACCTGATTTTGTAACTCCTACTTTTTCTACTGAATTTGTTGTTGTAAGAACTCCCAAGTGGATTATATTATCGTTGTGTCTCTCTGGCTAGTCTTGCCTTTCTGTAATGCTCTATTTATTGTCTGTGGCATGTCCATGCTCATTGCACCATCTTTTGGGGTGTTGAATCCTAAAATGTCATTGTAGGCACACCCTGAGAATTTAAAATACAAGAAAAGAAGATAGAAGAGAGAAGACACATGACCATATGAAATTCTGAAAATTGAGTGCGTAACATTTATTCATAAAATAACTCCTATTTATAACTATAGATAGCTTGAGTATACAATGACAATACTATCCCCTTTATCTTAACGGTTAAGTGGCATTCTTTATTTTTTTTTTCTAACCTTATATAATTAATTTAACTACCTCTTTAATACTAACAGCTGAATGTGCATCACTTTCACAAATGGTCAAAGCTTATTGGACATAATAAATGAGTAAACTGTTTCCACTTCTAACTGATGGTTTCCTCATTCATGATATATTATGGAGCTCGTTTGATTCTAATCGATCATTCATGTCTGATGGGATTACCGGTAATCTAGGTAAGCGAACTAAGCTGACCAACCGTTCACTAATCTTTGGCATGGAATTTTGATTGGAAACAGTGGAGGCCCCTCAAAATCATTCGATCTCTTTGGAATGTGAGTTGTGACATTTTTCCTTTATACACCGCACATATACTCTAAATTCATTTTTAAAATTTCATCTAAATATTAAAATTCATAACTAAATTTCAACTCAATTGTATATTATTTCAAATTTTTGATAAATTGGTTTTCGCGCATATAAATTCACATATTTCTTACCTAAAATATATAAATGCACAAACTTATTAGCTAAAGTATATAAATATTAATTGTATGCATTGTTGAAATTTAGATGCATTTTAACGGTCGGAATGTAAATTCTAATTTTCAGACCCTGCCCTGTTTTTTTGGCAAATTTGCCACCTGGCTAAAGCCCTACTATCTCCTCGCAGTGGCATCCTCGCTCCCAAAATGCTCGCCCGCCTCACTCGCCCCGTCCACCTCCGCCTCCTATCAAAAACCCTAGCTTTCGCTAACCAGCCATTCTCTTCTTCTCGTTCTATCCTCCATTCTCCTTCTGCTTCCCTTCCTCCATCTCAGCCCCGACCTATAGCTCCCTATAGTTGGCCCCTTCTTGATCATGGCAGGTCTTTTACGAGCAGTCGAAAACCGAGCGGCGGTAATAGCGACGACACCTGGAAGTTCGCTGCAGAATCCGAGGATACAGATTCCATCTTTAAGCTGGATGAAGAGAACCTCTCTGGAATCGGGGAGGGAGCCGAGGATGCGCACGGATCGAGCGAGGTAGAAACCGAGACAAGTGGAGAATTTAACAAGGAAAAAAGTCCTTGGGAAGAAATTTCTGCTGGTGATGTGGAACGTGATATTTTTGACGGCATTGATCGGGATATTGCGTCGAAAGAGGGAGGCAGAGATGCTGTGTGGGAGACAGCTGAGGGCTACAAGCCATGGAGCATGGGTGACGCTGATGAAAAGGGTGATGTTTTTGGTATTGGAGAGGAAGTGGGGGCGATGGAAGGGTTTGAGGCCGAAGGGGTTTATGAGTTAGAGAAGGAGAGGAATGAAGAGAAGGAGAAGTTGCAGCAAAGAGAGCAGGAGTTGCTGGCTACTCTAAATGGTAATAGAAATTCTCTTTTTAATCTGTATATTTTCACATATGAATTTCTACTTAAAACTCGCTTTGCTGAAAATTGGGTGATCTGGTATAGAGGTTAGTCGAGGTGTTGATCTCCACACCTTTCAGTGATTTTTTTATTAAATTGAATCGAGTAAGCTAGCATATTCATTCCAATATCAAATATAGAAACTTACAATGATAATACCTATCACATAAATACCACTCAATTCCTATGTATTCATATGCACCTAAACTTCAAGATTTACATATATATACAACCTTTCCCATGCATGAAAAAGTGTATTTCACTTTTTCAAAGTTAAAATAAGGGTACTTATGATGTGATATGAATGATTTTATGGTATAAATGTAAAAAGTAAGGTTGTTTACATAACATTGCTATTTACAAAAATAGCACCTCTTTCATCCATTTTTCAAATTCTTACTCAAATATCAAAATTCATCATAAAATCCATCCCATATTTTTCACTTTTATCAAATTCTCAATTAGCACACGTAAATACATCGGTTCGGTAGTTCAAAAATATCAAATGGGTGCTAGATTTTATAAATAACAATGCTTCGGGTGATATGTATGTAATTATCCCAAAAGGTTAAGTTTAGGTGTTAGAAATGTAAATATATATTAAGTGAGTGGGATGTATGTAAACGCCCCTTCTATTTTTTGTTGTGTTTTCTTAGTCCTTGTCACACTTTCTTTAGGGAAATGAATTTGCATGTTGGCTTTACAAACAATTTTGTGAAAATTTTGACATTGCACATTGTTTTTATCACATACTAGCATTTTTTTCTAAATGAGAATAATTGTTTTGAAAAATTTTTTGGCCATGTTTTTGGTGAATTTCTTCATCAATATGTGAGCATATTCAACAATGATTGATCTTTTTCGATTTAATAATATTTTATCATGGTTAATTTATAATGTATTGCCCAAGATAAGTGTTATCTTTGGAAGTAATTTCATGACATGAGGTTTTCAGTAGTTCGTATTTAATGCGTGATATTAGATTTGAGAACTATTCTATCAATTCACTTTATGCACTATTTGATATGCATGTTGTCAAAAAACATAGTAGAATTATTCAGTTACTTTTGTTGTTAGCAAGCCAATTTGGCCTAAGAAAATGAGAATGCATAATCTTCATATTTATTGAGTTGGTAAGATTATTGAACACCATAGTGATTTGAAGCATTTGTTAGGATTTGAATGCGTAGTAATAGTGATTTTAAGCTTTGAACATGAAGTCTACAAAACGAGAGGCTATTTTTCCTATAATGGTTGTTTGGCTATCATAATGTAGTTAAAAATATGATTTGTTTGGGGTGGTTGTATTTTTTTGTAAAGATAACTGTAAAGCTATTCTAGGGAAATTAATTTTTTTTTTAGTTGTTGTTGCTGTTATAAATATTTTCTTAAAAAGTTGAACTCTAGTTTTCTTATGGTTACCACACAAATAAACTCATTTGTAAAAATAATGTTCTACATTTAAATTTTTGAAAACAACAATAAGATGGAACCGTGGTAACCGTCGAAAAAGTTATCCCAAACTAATCATTCACTTCAAAATGTTTTAGGGCGTCAAACTCAATTATTTTAGTTAATGGCATGTGTCAAATATTTATTCTAACTTTTAGGTTAGCTATTCCCTGATCTCATTTGTTCTCCCTCTATTAGCTGACCCCAATTCTCCATGAATGAACTTTTGTAGTCTCTAATTCACTGTAGAGAAGGCGACATAAGATATATGGATCCATGCACAGAACACGACATAGCACGATATGTGAACACGACATAATAGCAAAAAGTAGGACACGACACTTCATTGACACTTTTTTATATTTAACGAATTATTACTATAAATATAATTTTGTACTATTCTCTTCTAAAGTCTTTAGATAATTCAATTTGCATAAAAATAACTTATAACTGGAAAAAAGTGCCTAAAAAGATGTATGATGAGAAGTATACAACAACAACAACAACAAAGCCTTAATCCCACTACGTGGGGTCGACTACATGAATCATTTTTCTCCATTGCGTCCTATTTAGTGTCATATTTTCATTAAATTCTAGTAAATTAAGATCATTTTTAATACAATAAGCCCCATTCTTCCTAGGTCTACCTCTTCCTTTCTTAACACAAGTCGAATCTAAAACATCTACTCTCATAATCAGATGATCAGATGGTCGACGTATGATGAGAAGTATACAAGAAAAAATATAACACAAAACTATAAATATATTCGAACGAGAATACAAATATGACAACATGTCATAATATCAAAAAATAGAATATGACGCGCCATGGATACATTTTTATATTTAACAAATTATTAATATAAAATATAATTTTGTACTATTCTCTCCTAAAAATATTCGATAATTGGACTTGCATAAAAGTAACTCATAACTGGAAAAAAAAGCCCTATGAAAAATATCCAAGAAAAAAGTATAGCACAAAATTATAAATGTATTCTAACGAGCTTCCCTAAACACAAGCCTCACAAAATAAAGTTTCTATTAAGTGCAGAAGCAACAGTAACCTAAATGCATCCGATAAGTCTATAAAGCACAGTGATTCAAAGGCTCTAATAAATGCATTTGAATGAGCAATATTCTATAAATTACAATGAAGTTCCTTTAGCTTACTTGCTAGCAATGGCTTGGTTGTTGAGATGCACGAGGATTTTTCTGTATCCAATCTTTGACCTTGATTTGCAGCTTCTAGAGAGCTTTGAACAAGCGCGATCTACCTTTCTTCATCATCTTAGCTTAGAAATAAACTTATCATCTTCATATCTTCTTTGAAATGAGATTCAAATGATATCTTCACATCCTCATTGTCTTTGTATCCTGGCATGAGAAGATCCAAGTTAGGGCAGTGCATTTTTTGGTTTAGGGTCTGTTTGGGACAGCTGCGGCTTATCCAGCTTATCCAGATAAGCTGCTGATTCAGATAAGCTGTTGATTTACTGCTGATCCAAATAAGTTGTCTGACCGTTTGGTTTGTACATTTTGAAAACAGCTGATTCTTGATAAATGATTATACTGCCCCTGTTTTGGATAAATTGTTTGACTGTTTTGTTTGTGCATTTTAATGACAGACAGTTATAAAATTTTTAATAAAAAACATACAATTTGAAAAAAAAAATTAATAAAAAACATATCCAATTCAATTTCTAACATATCCAATTAGAAAGATTACTAACATAGTCGGGCAAGAAATCACTCAGTCAAGAAATAAGTTTGGTTAGTTCCTCTTCCATGCCACCACTCAGTCAAGAAATAAAAAGGAATATAGTGCAACATCAACATTTAGAGGAAGCTCCTGACATATGTTGGAAATTTCAAAGCAAACCATTGCTCAAATAAGCAAACCATTGCTCAATTGGGCCTTGAGCCATCAGTCTAGAAGAAATCTTATCAATCTAGCTTATTACAGCCTAGCGAAGTTCCACTAAAAGCACCTCAAAAGCCAAAGAATTATAAGAAATCAAATATGAATACTATATGTTTTAAATTGATAATACCAAAAAAAATAATTTACATAAAAACCCAAATTTAATAAATTCAAATTCAAAAGGCAGACAAAAGCCCTATTCCTAATCCAAATTCCTAATTCCTAAGACTCACCCCAAAGTGGAAGAAGAGTAAAAATAACAAGAGCAATAGTTGCTACTATGTAACAGTTTTAAATTTGCCAACTACTGCAAGCAAACAGGGCTGAAAAATAAAAAATGAAGACTGAAGTTGGCCATAATCAAATAATTAAGAAACTGAAAGCTCCATTAAATATATGAAAGTGTAATTACATAAAAATTGTTTTACATCAACATAATTTCAACCACACGACACCTACAATTTACTCCTTTACAAGTCTTCACAAATTCACGACGTTATCACAAAAAAAAAAAAAAACAGTTCACAAATCAAAACCACATGGCACCTGCAATTTACAAATCCAACCCAAAATCAATCTCCTCAGCTAATTAGTTAAAAACAGTCCACAAATCATTTAAAAAATTGAAAAATAAAACACTAATATATCTGAAAGAGGGGAAAACAGAGAAGACTTCTTCCTCACAGGGATCGTGAGGGCCGTATTATAGTAAAAACAACAAGAGCAATAGTTAATGAGAGGGGAGAGTGGATTTACCTGGAACGGGATGAATGCCGAATGGAAGAGCCGATGACCGCCTGTGATTAATGTCGAAGAAGCAGGAATAGGATCTACGTGAAGAGCAGGAGCGAATGTCGTAGAAGCAGGGAGAGAAGCGCTGGTTAGGAATGCGAAAGGGAAGGGAAGGAGCGACTCCAGGAGCGGCTAGGGATTGCGACTATTTATGCGAGCGACTCCAGGAGCGGCAGGGAGCATAAGCGGCTAGAGATCCGAAGGGAAGGGGAGATTGCGAGCGACTGCAGGAGCGGCGGCTAGGGATTGCGAGCGAAGGGGAGGGAGCAGAAGCGGCCAGGGATCACGAAGCGATAATTTGTGATTGCTATGAAAGGGTAGCGGCATAAATCGGGATTAAACACAGTGAAGATACGCTGCCCGCGGGGGTAATGCCGCGGGCGAAATTCTTCGTAATCCCTAAATAGCGTTTTTTAATAAGCTGGCCAAAAATTCTAAACAAACCTGTTTTAAGCTGTCCCAAACGGGCCCTTAGTCACATCCCATGTCTTGCGTCTCCCATGTCCACATTGTGTCTCTCCCGGGGTGCCCAAATTTACAAAATAAATTTTTTTTAAATAGTTTGTGGTGTGATTAATATTTTGAAATGTTTAACCAGTTTAACTTAAATCAATAAGTTTAAAACTAAAAGCAAAGTCATTATCAATTTGATTTATAAACTTATAAATAACTTTGGTAGATATTTTATTAGTTCTATTATTAGACTTCAATTGATTATCCGACTAATTAGTACTACTTGGAGAATATATGATCGATGATATGATATCACAAAATATAAGAATCAACTCATGTTAATGCAAGTAGGTATCTTCCGTTGAAATTTTAGAAGCCTTGAGACATTGCGTGCAACCGGAAATTTGTTTCATCTAGAAGAAGTAAACTATAATTCTCTTTTTCATCCTTAAACACCATTTATTATAATCACACAAATCTCTCTTCTCAATTTACAAATAAAAAGAAAAAAAAAACAAAAGCTGTGAACTAGAAGTTCAGCATCACCTATGTTTTATTTTATACTCCCATAACTTTATTATATCTTATAAGTTCAAATTTTTATTATTACGATAAATTTTAGCATCCTTCTTCTTAACATTGATAAAATAATATTCCTTTTTATTTAACACTGTTACCTATATATCTTCATTGCCTCAGTCATGAATAAATAAATAAAAGTTAATTCTAATAAACACTTCAATAATTTGTCATCCTTTCAATATTTTTGGTTACATTGCTTAATTAAATATTTTTAAAGCTAATCAACTTTTATCATTTTGAAACAATCTATCGTATACTTGTTATTTGATTTAAATAACTTTAAAAAAAGGCCGCCCCTGAAAGTATTCATCATACTTCACTTTTTGGATATGTATTGTTCAGTTTGCTTTTCTATAAAAAAAAATAGGGGCATTTACATACATAACACACAATTCTAAAGTACATATCTCACACCTGAACTTTCATATTTATATACATAATACTCAAATATTTAATATTACATAAAAAACATCACTGTTATCAGTTTTTAAAAGTAAAATACACCTTTTCATGCTTAGTTTAAAGCACCAAAGTGTTATGTATGTAAATATGAAAGTTTAGGTTTGAGATATGTAATACATAAGAATTTTGTGCTAGGTATGTATATTTCCCCAAAAGAAAAAAAAAACAAAAAATCCTTACAACCCTGCATCATATGTCAACCGATAAGGTTGGTATGGATTGAAAAATCTTATATTAGAAGTCAAATATCTCTTTAGGCATCGTAAGACTTTTTGGATTTATTGTCCGGTGAATCTTTGCAACGCAGTTTATAAACCAATTTTTGAGCGCTATACTTGAAATTTAAATAAGCTGATCCCCAATTTACGAGATGCCTCCTTGTGTTTCATCAAAGCTTCATGACCATGGGCATTCATTCATGTAAACACGCTATTAAACAATGCTTTGCTAGATTCTTCACATCATAATTTCTGTAAATCTCACAAACAAACAAATTTTATAGAGTTTTTGAAATAAAAAACGGGGCATTTACACACAGACCACTCAATTCTTGTATATTTACATGTCTAACAGATAAAATTTGCTTTTTTACATTTATATCACCCAAATCATTCATATCACGTCAAAATTACCCCTCTTTTAACTTTTAAAAAGGGAAATACACCTTTTTCACGAATAGGTAAGGTGATATGCATGTAAAAAATGAATTTTAGGTATGCACGTACATCTTCCATTTCTTGATAGATATGTAAGCACATAGGAATTGAGTGGTATGTACATAAATCTTCCATTTCTTTTTTCCTTTCATCATTATTCACCAATTTCTTCTCTACCTCCAGAACAAGTTTTAAAATTATACACAAGTATTCTGTTTATTCCCTTGTTATTTTCTGCATTCACCCATGTTTTGCCACTCTCCAGGTCCAAATCGTGCATTCGGAGATTTAATTGCGGCATCTGGAATAACAGAGGACATGATTGACAGTTTGATTCTTTTAAAGGATGTTCGAGGCATCCAGGGCCTGCCTCCCCTTAGCGAAATCGAAGATAAGGCTATAGCGAAGTTGAATGCTACCTCTTCGAGAGCAGAGGTGGAGCGAAAAAAACAAGAAGAAATTTCAAAAGCACGGGTTCGAAAGGTCGATGAAAAAGGAAGGGCTTATGGAACCGGTCGAAGGAAATGTAGCGTTGCTCGTGTTTGGGTTCAACCCGGCGATGGAAAATTTATAGTCAATGATAAGCAGTTTGATGCGTATTTTCCAATTCTTGATCATCGTGCAGATCTTCTTCGTCCATTTACGGTGACAAATACATTGGGCCTATGGGATGTCACTTGTACTGTGAAAGGAGGAGGTGTCTCAGGTGAGGTTTGTCAACTAGAATTTTTTCTTTTAGGGAAGTATACATGCATACCACACAAATTTTATCTATTTGCATATCTAACTACTAAACTTAACTTGTTTTACATTTAAATCACCCTAATCTTTCATGTCGCATAAAAACTTACCACCATTTACTTTTAAGAAGTGAAATACACTTTTCATTCATAGAGGTAAGATGTTATGTATGTAAAAATTGAACTTTAGGTGTTAGATATGTAAATACATAAGAATTAAGTGGATATATGTAAATCTTCCATGAATTTATTTTGCCCATAGGTATGCTGCCACACTGCATGCATACCAGCATATTGCTTCGGCACAAAACTCTTCTCCTTAAAAGCATTTTTAAGATTGAACTTAATCTGTGCTTCACCACAACAAAGTGTTCTGTTAAATTTTTGTCAGCAAATTTGGTGCAATATAAATTAATGAGAAAAGTATCAAAATAGTCTTCCAACTTTTCGTGGAGAGGTCATTTTAGTCCCAGAGTCTTTAAAAGTGTTAATTTGCCCCCGCAACTTTTTTAATATGGGCTGAACTAGTCTTAACAAAGGACTGGTTCAGCCACAATTTAAAAATTTTAAGGACTACTGTTACATTTTTATGAACTTTTAGTGCCCCATGTAAACAGTAAGGAGACTATTTTGACACTTATATATTTTTCAACGAAAATGTAAAATTCTATATTCAGTTTAATTAATACTTAATTCTTCTATGTAAAGCTGGATTTAGCTTAAACTTGCAGGTCAAGTGGGAGCTGTTCGTCTAGGAATTAGCAGGGCCTTGCAATGCTGGGAGCCAGGTTTTAGACCATACCTTAAATCAGGTAAATGTTTGGAAAGCACTGTATATCCACTCAAATAATCACTGTTTTTTTGTGTGATTTCAATCTCCTCTTAGGCTGTTTTGATTGTTCATAAATAGAAAGCTCGTCGTAGAAAACAATTTTTTTGTGGAGTTCGAAATCAATCTTAATTTCTGACATTCAACCAAATGATAAATCTAACATTGTTTTTCAACTTCATACAATTAAATGGACCCTAAACATGATGGAATGGAAATGAAGTTGTTAAATTGACAAATCGACAACTACATATTCATAAAAGTGAAGTGCCAAAATAGTCCTCAGATTATTTACATGGGGTCATTTTAGTTCTATAGTATATAGAAATATCAAACTAATCGCTAAACTTTTTAAATTGATACTGAAATAGTCCTTTGTGGACAGTATTTCAGCTCATATTAAAAGAATTTGGGGACTATATTGACACTTTATAAACTTTGAGACTAAAATGACCCCTCCTACGAAGAGTTGGGAGACTATCTTTACACTTTTTTTTCTTAAAAAATGCCTAAGCTCAGTTTTTTCCCCTTCATACTTAATGTTGGCCTTTAAAAGAGAAGCATAAAATTAAGGTAAAATTTACTGAGATGAGAATGTTTAGGTGGATGAGTGGCTTTAGACTTAGAGACAAAATGTGAAATGAATGTATCCGCGATAGGGTTGGTGTAGCTCCAGTGGCAGACAAAAATAGAGAAAGTCGTATTAGATGATTTAGTCACATTAAACTTCGACCATTCGATGATCCGGTTAGGAGAGTAGATGTTTTAGATTCGATTTATGTTAAGAAAGGCAGAGTGGACCTTGAAAGACTTGGGCATAATGTATAAAATGTTGGCTTTCAAAAGAGAAGCATAAAATTAAGGTAAATGTTACTGAGATGAGAATGTTTAGGTGGATGAGTGGCTTTAGACTTGGAGACAAAATGCGAAATGAATGTATCCGCGATTGGGTTGGTGTAGCTCCAGTGGAAGACAAAAATAAAGAAAGTCGTATTAAATGGTTTAGTCACATTAAACTTCGACCATTCGATGATCCGGTTAGGAGAGTAGATGTTTTAGATTCGATTTATGTTAAGAAAGGCAGAGTGGACCTTGAAAGACTTGGGCATAATGTATAAAATGTTGGCCTTTAAAAGAGAAGCATAAAATTAAGGTAAATGTTACTGAGATGATAATGTTTAGGTGGATGAGTGGCTTTAGACTTAGAGACAAAATGCGAAATGAATGTATCCGCGATTGGGTTGGTGTAGCTCCAGTGGCAGACAAAAATAAAGAAAGTCGTATTAGATGGTTTAGTCACATTAAACTTCGACCATTCGATGATCCGGCTAGGAGAGTAGATGTTTTAGATTCGATTTATGTTAAGAAAGGCAGAGTGGACCTTGAAAGACTTGGGCATAATGTATAAAAAATGATATTTATTTATTATAATTAAATGAAAATATGACACTCGATAGGACGCAATGGAGAAAAAGGATTCATGTAGCCGACCCTGCTTAATGGGATGAAGGCTTGTGGTTGTTGCTATTGTTGTTGCTCACAGAACTGTATGTTTTATTTCAGCTGGCTTCTTGACGAGAGATCCTCGTGCCGTCGAAAGGAAAAAGCCTGGAAAGGCGAAGGCACGAAAGAGCTTCCAGTGGGTCAAGCGATGAGTTCAACTCACAATTTTTCCTCAGAGTGCTCTATTGCTGTTTGAATAACAGCTTTCCATTCATCAAACTATTGAGCAAAAGTCATCTGCAGCCTCAGCAACCAATCCCTTCAGCTCCAGTGGTTCAGTGCCTTAGCAATGAAGATTGCAGGTAGGCGTTCTTGGCCTAATAATGCTGTTTTACTCGTGTTTTATCGAAGAAAGCCATGTTTTGATTTATTATTTTGAGCTGTTATTACACAGGTTTTGATTGTCATTTTCATTTCTGCCTAAGCAGGACATGCAATTTTATATTATGAACGTTTTGGGGATTTAACTTGAAAATTTGTCTGTGGAGGTTTCATGGGGATTTCGACTTTCGAAAATTTTTTCGATCAATTTTTTGTTTGGTTGGATCTCGAAGTTATTTGATTTGTATTTGAAATAAGTATAATATGCAATCTCTCTATTCTTATGTATTTACATCACTAACACCTAAACTTCAATTTCTTACATATATGCCACTTTACCTGTGCATGAAAAAGGTGTATTTCACTTTTCGAAGGTCAAAATAATGGTGATTTTTATGAGATATAGAAGATTTTGGTGGTATAAATGCAAAAAGTATTTGTGTTAGACATGTAAATTCATAGTAATTGGGTGGTATGAATGTAAATGCCCCTTTTATCCTTGCATGTTTTGGGTATTTGACTTGAGAATTTGTAACTGGAGGTGTACTCGAATGTGTGAATAAATATAATACATAAGCATTATATTGTATATATATCAAAGCAATTCCCACAACTTTGAGATCCATTCTGACAAAGTTTTTCTTCAAGGCTTGTTGAATCATTTTCTTAGTTCAAAACTTGGGGGGGTGTTGCTCTATTGTTATTTAGAACTTTCTAATCCTAGAAACTTTGTAGTGTGGCCAGAAATATTACGTGCATATAGGATAAGTGCAGATAGATGCGGATTTCGTTGTGTTATGGTAAATATCAAGATAATACCGCCACAATACTATCGATCTGCACGCTTATTATCTACACTTAGGGTTCGTTTGGAGAGGCAGTGCGTCTCCACCGCAGTGTAGAAAAAATGGAGAAATCAGACTGCCGTCGATTGAAGAGGAAGTGTTTCTCGAGTGTCCGCCAACTCTACTCCGTGAAAATGTGAAAAAATCGTTGTTCTGAAACACACGTCCCGTTTAAAGGAGACGGCGAAGCTCCTCCAAACGAAGCCTTAATATTTCCTCATAGTGTGGCTATAACTTTTAGTCAAACGTGCATGGGGAGGGTTTATTCAATAATGATCTCTTCTAAGAAGAAAGTAAGATAAGTCAAAATTAATGAGTGGACTATTTATTCTCTTGTTAAATTATTGTTCTTGTTTTCCTTTATCCTTTACTTATTTGTGTAGTGGAAGGGTTTTTCTCCTCCAATAAGTATTACTATTTTTCAATTGATTATATTTGACATTTTGATCTTTGATATGATGTACACAATTTGATCAAGTTCAAATCTTAAAGCCCTAAAAAACTAAACCCAAAGGCCTCTTGGGCTAGTCTTTTGATTAGTCCTTGTCACGAGCATGTCTCATGATTTCTAATTTCGTGGTTCATTTGCACGTAATTTATCCAAAAAGATTGAAATTTTTAGGGTTCTTATGACTTAAAATACATGCATCTTAACTATTGATCTATTAGTGGTGTTTAATTTCTTATATGACAAACATTTTAATCTTAATGGTAGCTTTCTTAGACGTTTTATATAAAAATTATTATATTACACTCAAATCTTTTATATAGCATGAAAATTTTCATTAGTATTAATTTATGTGCATTAATGATGCCAATTTAAGCTTTTTACATTCATTTTGAATTAGCCTATAAGAGTATAACTTTGAATTTAAGTGGATTTGACTTGGGAACAAACACACACACGGGGTGTGTTTGGGGTGACTGCGGCAGAGGTGTGGTGCTGCACAATAATTTTTTTTTTTAGCAAAAATGTTGTTTTGTCAGTGTTCTCAAAATGATGCAGTTGAAAGTTGTGTTTTCCCACCATACAAGGCTACTAGTGCATGCTAGAAAGTTGCAATCTGACTTTTTCAAAATTTTATTTTTATTTTTTGAGCCACTCCAGTATATTTAACAGTAGCTCACACTTGCTTGCTGCACAATATTTTTTTTTTTTTAGCAAAAATGTGTTTTGTCAGTGTTCTCAAAATGATGCAGTTGAAAGTTGTGTTTTCCCACCATACAAGGCTACTAGTGCATGCTAGAAAGTTGCAATCTGACTTTTTCAAAAAAAAAATTTTATTTTTTGAGCCACTCCAGTATATTTAACAGCCCCCCCCCCCCCCAAACTTAAGTTTTTAAGTATTTTAAAAAGTTTCGAGCACAAAATTTAGTTGGTGAAGGAAAACAATAAATATGATGCAGTTGAAAGTTGTGTTTTCCCACTTATCAGGCTACTAGTGCCTGCTAGAAAGTTGCAATCTGACTTTTTCAAAAGTTTATTTTTATTTTTTGAGCCACTCCAGTATATTTAACAGCAGCTCACATCTGCTTCTTCAAACAGTTACAGCTGCCTCAAACAGACCCTAACATCATATAAACGCCAAATGAATTATGAGGCTCAAGGAATATCATTCATATTTAACTTTTATCATTTTTGTTTAGGCTACAAATTTAGGATTATTTTATGACTATATTATTTTTAAATGTATCCTATAATAGATTATATTTGCATGGCAGCTAAATTATATAATTTATATAAAGGCTTCCAGAAGTAGTCCTTTGTTTCATCTGAGAAACAACTAACAAAATATTCAAATGATGCACCAACTGGAAGCCACTCAGATTGATGTTAGGGCTGCAGGTCAATATGTGAGCTCAGCACAAAATCTCAACCCAAATTCCAAACCTAACAAGCTGCAAATCTTCTAAATAATACTACCTTAATTTAGAGTTATGATGTAACTCCTATTAGATAAATATATAATATAAACATTTTTTTTATTGGGAAGATAAAATTATTAAAAAAAAAAATTGAATATTTATGTTTTAAATTACATTAAATATTTAAAGCCACACAAACAAATTATCATTAAAATAATAGATGATTTCTTTGAAAAGTTCATATATTAGATGGTTGAAATTAAATTACGACTATTTTATTAAAATGCTTGTCATAAAATATTTGCGGTGTCACATTTTGGAAAAAAAATATTGACTCTGCAGTCTGGTGGACGGAGCAGAGAAGAAAAAAATTGTCCTTGATGTATCGTATCAGTTGTCTGGACGTAGCTTGTGTCTGGATTCTGGATGTCATATTTTTTTTACATTTTGGCACCAAATATTTTTTGCAAAAAGAGTTGGTCGCTAAAAAAAAAAGATTCAAATTACTCGTGTTGGGCAAAAAATTATTTTTGTCATTTCTACATATAATGAAATTATAAAGTAAATAAATGAAATCTTAGAACAAATTTGCATAATTTCTTAAAGCAAATAGCATGACTTGATAAACAATATAGCAAACTAATACAATGACCCTAAAAATAATTTTATGCTTATGATTAACAAATTATTGTATATAATTTTTGGGGCATTTACATGCAAACCTTAATATTTTCATCCATAACAATCAAATCTTTAATACCACATCAAAAATATTAGAAAAACTTGGTCTTAAAACATAAAATACATAACTTCATGCCTAAGTTTATCACACCAAATTGTTATAAATGTAAATATGAAAGTTTAGATGCCAGTTCAACAAATATCAAAGAATTTTTTGGTATATATGCAAATTCTTATAATTTTAATAACAATTAGTTCAATAAAAAAAATTTAGAAATAAATGTATTCATTAAACAAAAAACAACTAGTCCACATCATCAACATTATCATCTTCCTCAACATTGTCATCATTGATATGTCGATAAATTTTTCATTTGGCCCGAATCTCTAGATAATTTTTTGAATAAAAAATATTCAAATTTCAATTAAAAATCTACCGGAACTCCAATTTCAACGAACTTACAGTCATACTGATCGACTCGACAAGATATACCTAATAACACTCTCAAATCTAAGTCAAATCAAGCTTAGATCAAGTCGTTAAATCACTTTGAGAAGCTTTCAATGCATGATTGGAAGGTCAAACAGATTTCAAATCTAACAAGCTTGTAATCACATTGAGCGACAAACCGAATCCAACATGCCTAAGATATCTCAATTCTGACATTATTAAGTCACTCAAATGTTTTCTGAACAACATTCAATTGAGGGAATTTCTTTAGATTGTCTGATGAAGTTGTCTAAATTCTTTTCTTAGTTGCAAAAAAGCATGTCCTAAATTTTATAAATAAAGCCTTACCCCCTTCTTTAGAAGAGACTTAGACCTAAAGCCATAAGTAGATCGAAGCTTTGAGAACGACTTGAAGCTCAACATCATTTCTGCACAAAATATCCAGTTAATTTCTCTCATTTTTGCAGCTGCCGCCCACCTTTGATCGCCACTTGTCGGCTGCCTTTTACCACCATCAACTGACCTCTACCGTTGATCACCATTGGTTGCCGCATATCCTTATAGTGAAGTCTCTTGTGGAGTTAACGTGCATTACAATATCCTAGCATACATTACAGAACAGTGAAGCACCTGACAGAGCTATACATAATCTAGTACACCATGCAACAACATGCCCCGAAGATGGTATACCAAGGCACCCCAAATACGATGCACCGACACGCCTCAGTTATAATGTACTGACACACCCATATATAGTGCAACGAGGCCTCCTGAAGACAATGTAATTTTGTAACCCAGAAATGACTTACGTGGCAAATGACAAGCCTATGTAACTCACAACTCGTGCAACTCTTGACTGACACCTACGAACATCATCACAGTTTACTACTACTATCTACATGACCAACTATGACCTATGTAGCTTGCAGCTCGTACATCTCCTGACTCTTGCCTCTGCGGCTTATGGATGTTTTTACAACTCGTGCAGCTCCCAACTCTAGTCTCTATGGCCTCAATTATCTTATCTCAGCTCATAAAACACCAGTCTCTATGACCTACTTACAACTCATGCAACTCCCAACTTCAGCCTTTGTAGCCTACATACATTATCACAACTCGTGCAACTCCTAATTCCGGCCTCAACGGCCTAAGGATCTTACCTTATACAAGGCCTCAACGACATATAGATCTTAGCTTATACAAATCCCAACTCTGAACTGTGCAGCCTGCATACATTACCACGAATCATGTAGCTCATAACTCTGGGCTTTGCACTCTACGAACATTATCACGGCACATGCAACTCCTAACTCCGCCCTCTGCAGCCTCTGAACGTTATCTTAGCTTATGCAACTCAAAACTCCAGTTTTTGCAACATACAAATGTTATGTCAGAACTCTGATTTTAGCAAACTTACTATCAAACCGACTGTCTCGACAAGGCATAGCTAATATTACAAAAATTGGTCCAATCGAGTTAAATTAAGCCCAGATCAAGCTGTTAAATCCCATTTGAAAGCTTTCAGTGCATAACTGGAATGTCAAATAGATTCCAAGTCTAACAAGCTTAGACAAATTGAGCGACTTTGCGAGATGAATCTAATGAGCCCAATATTGGTCAATTATTGTGTCAATAAGGCACTCAAATATTCTTCAAACACGGTCTGATCGAGGGAATATATCTCTTTGAGTCGTTCGATGGAGTGATCTAATTTCCTTTCTTATTTGTAAAGAGGTCTCTCCCAAAATCTATAAATAAAGACAAACCCCTCTCTTGAGAAGGGACCTAGACTTGGAGTCTGAAGAAGTCCGGAGATTTTAGAATAAGAAGCTAAAGCTCAGTATCGTTTCTACATGGAATATCTGACGAATTCATCTCATTCCTACAGTAGTCTACTATCGCCGACTACAACATGGAGACTATCATCTACCACCATCAACACCCTCTACCGTTAACCACCATCGGTTACCACCCACTCCTTGCATTAAGTCATTTGTGGAGTCACGGTGTGCATTATAGAATCCCAACATACTTTGTGGAATAATGAAACATCCGAAAGAGCAATACATCGTTTAAAGACGCACTGCAAAGATGGTGTAATAACACACCCCAATGATGATGTAATAATGCATCCCACTGACAGTGCAACGATGTCTCCCAAAGATGGTGTAATAATGCACCCTGAAGATGGTGATTTTCTCTAGAGTTCTAAAGCTCTCTCAACTTAGCTCACCACAATGGCATATGTAACAAACTGCTGCCTACATGTCTTCCAAATCATGCAACTCTCAACTTTGGCCCCTGCGGTCTACAAATTTCTTCATAGTTCACCACTACGACCTATATGACCAATTACAGCCTACATAACTTACACCTCGTGCAGCTCTTAACTTAGACCTTTATGACCTGTGGGTGTCATTACAGCTCGTGTAGCTCCTACTCTAGGCTCTGCGACATGCCTATATTTTCTTAGGTCATGTAGCTCCCAACTTCGACCTCTGCGGTCTATGAACGTTCCCTCGACTTGTACAACTCTCAACTTTGGCCTCTGTGATCTACAAACGCTTCTAAAGCAACCATCTACGACCTATATGATCAACTACTACCATGGCTTTCAACTACATCCTTTATGACAAGTTGACATTACATTCACCTCCAATGGCATTCTTGGCGGGCTATTGTCTTTCTAGCAATCGACCACAGCTTTTGCGGCCCGTTACAACTAATATTGTTGAACAACATTTGCATATCCACATTGTAATTTCATCTTTTCTAATTCAAGATGAGAGCGGACACATTTACTCACAATTATATAATATATTCGTTCAACTGTGTTGGGCCCTGTGATTTCTTTCCATTTGCACGATTTTTCATGTAAAAAAATCGAGGTCTCATTCTGCTTACATCTCTTTTATTATTTGAGTGTGCGTTAGATCTTGTTTCAACACTAAGACACTAAATCATTACACGACCGTCTCACAACTCTTCAGACACGCATCGATCATCATCAGCATCATCTTGACTACCTTTTAAAATAATTTATTAGTGCATTATAGATAATCTTCAGTGATGTGGCAAATCAATTATCCAATTTCAATGAAGGTTTCTAGAAGTAATCTTTTTCCTTGAGAAACAATAAATAATTTTTTTATTTTTTTATTTGTAGCTTGAAATTCTTCAAAAGATGCACCAATCGAAATCCTCTAAGTTGGAACTTAGGGCCGGTCATTGTCTAAGCTTAGCCCACATCTTGAAACCAATTAGCCAATGCTCAAACCAAACACAAATAGGATGACGTTAATATTTATAAATATGATATGCTATACAAATAAACTTATTATATATATATACAAATAAACTCATTGCATAAGAATCATCATGCAATGATTGCATTGATTCTCATGATGATTCTCCATCAAAACTCATTGTATTGAATCCAATCCAAAATTGGTCGTGAATCACCTCCAGGGAATAGAGGGAGAGAGTAGAGCGGAAAGATAGAGGGAGAGAGATGATTTCTATAGTGGCTTTATAATCTCTCAAATGAAAGTGAAATCTTCCTCAATAAATGCTTCCCATATTTATAGAAGAGTTAGTACAATAATAATATAATGTTTTTTCCCTTATCTGAATGGGGTCTACTCTAGGATATTTTTGGTATTTTATAAGTGGCGACTCATCATCTTGTTGTTTTCTAGCTTTACAACTCAATATATTTGACTTGGCTTGGCTGACCTAGCTCTTGGTTGGTTTGGTTCTGTTGACTATTTACAAAGGTCTCATCTGAAGCGATAGATCTTGATATCTATCAGACATCTGATGATATTTGTGGGGCCTTCCCATTGGGTCGGCTCTCTTATGGGATAGACCTCTGTAACGGGCCAACTACCTCTGGTTTGGAGACTTAGATACCCTCATGATTAGTTTCAGGCATTGATCGACCATTCTCCCATCTACTTTTAGATTTGATCGACTTTGTCTAAGTTGGCTTTGCTCATCCGGCTTATCTCAGTCGGCTTGATGGGCCTCACGACCTCTTTGCAAGGGATTTTTCTTCATCGCATTTCTCTCTTTTTGGATTGTTAGATCTTTGTAAGATTAGTAGTGACATATTTTTATGTATATGTTTTAGTTTCTTGATTCTTTTAATTCTTGAAAGAGATGGTGTGGTAAGAATAAGATAATTAAATGCAAAAAGTGAATCATTCAATTTTAATTAATGACTAAATGATTAGACTCCCTTGATATTAGAGTTTTTATTCCTATAAATATGTTGATGAGATGCCTACTTTGTTCTACATTTTTCATCGTTTGGGTTGTTCTTCTATTGTTTCTCTGATGTTGTAACTGAAAAACTCACAAAATCTCAATCGACGTTCATACAAAAAGCCTAATCTACTATATATTTGCCAAGGAAAAAGGTTGGAATCGCCTAGAGGGCGAGATAAAAAAAGAATGTTATAATGAAAAGAAAGAGGGTTTCGTTGCCGGATCAACTAGGCTCGCTGATTTTATTTTGAGTGTAATGTTGAAAAAATGTTTTGCAAGCTGACTCGATTCCTGATCTGACTTCCCAACCAATTACTATGATGTATGACCCTCTTGAATAGTTGTTTTGTTGCATAGGAGCTAAATGATTTTATGTTGAGACTGATCCATCCTACACACTCGATTCTTATGAGAGGGAATGGAGACACCTTCCCCAGCAGAATAGTATCTTACATTGTAGGAAGAGGCAGAGGCTTGGCGTCCTTAGCTCCATGACTGTTCTCTAAAATTGTGGATATTGGAATGGGATGCTCTGTTATTGCGAGTGTTGTGTCTAGTGTTCATTCAACAAGTTCTCCAAGACTTTTCATGGTGGGATTGTTTTTCCGACAGACGATGTCAGATTGATGCATGTTGAAAAGTTTATGGCGGCAAAATGATTATTTAGCATCTTAGCATCTTAGTTGAAGGATCTCCGACCTTGATATCCCTGTCAAATGATAAAAATTGTTGATGGTGATTAAAAAAAAAAACAATTTCCTCACGCATCATGATATTCACTTATTGCAAAATTTAAGTTATGGTTAACATACTAATTTTCTGAATAGTTTTTAATGTGACATTAAAGAAAATGATGTGTCATCCATTATCATATTATTTAAATAAATCATTTATATAAAAAAATATACATTCAACATTGGCATCATATTCTAAACTAAAAAAAAAAAAAATTCTAAAATTGCATAAATATTTGAAATTATTATCAAAATCTTAAAATTAAATTTCGCTTGCATTATTATTATTATTATTATTATTATTATTAGAATAATGTAAGACAAGCTTAACTTTATTCAAAAATAAATTAAAAGCAAATTAACACTGCCCAATAGAACTTATAACACCACACTATACAAATCACTAAACAAACAAACCAGACACCAAATGACAAAAACACAATACCAACAAACAACCAAACTTGAACTTCAACAAAAAACAAAACCAAAAGTTTGAAAGAAGAAAGAGCTCTGGGAAATAACAGTTGCAAGCAAACATAGGCGTCGAACCAACACCCGACACGAAAACAACCATCTCCAATATCCAGGAAGAAGAAGAGTCACTCAGAATAGTAAAAAAAACTCCTCAATTAAAGCAGTAGCCACGAGAACAGCACCCGTATAATTAACAACCACAACGAAGGTTGTCAAAAAAGTTCGTTGTTCGTGAACAGCTCGTGTTTAAATTGTTCGTTAAGTGAACATGCCAAACACAAATAAAAAATTTTCAAGCTCGAATTATAAAAGAGCCGAACATGAATAATCTTTTGTTCAATCTAGTTTGACTTGTTTTAGCTCGAAATAAAAAAAAAATTATATATATTATTTATATAATAATATATTATTTATATTTATATCTAAGTTTAAATCATAATAGTTTGTGTGGTCATGTGATTCTGCATCTTCTACCATAGAAGTGGTGCAAGTTTGAATCCAACATCATACATCTATTTTTTTAATTAATTTAAACCAACCAATTTCGAGTCGAACATAAATAAGAATATGTAATTTGAGACAAACATAAGTACATTGTTCGCGAGTCAATTTCAAACGAGCTGAACACGAGCCTAATTTGAGCCGAGTTTGGCTCATTTATAATCCTAACCACAACGAATTCCAGCCTGAATTGAAAATAGCAGCCACCAACACAACACTCATGTAAATCAATATATATTCTTCACTTGCATTAAAAATTGGAAATAACCACAAATAACAAAAGCAAACATGAAAAACTCATATACAATACCCGTAAAAATCATTTAAAATTTCTCCAATAATTATGAATAATAATCCAAGGCCAAAAATGAAGAATATCCATAACAAGGGCTGAACTTTAATAAAAGACTAAAAATACACAAAGCTAAAGAAACAAAGTTAAATAAAAAGAACAATAGTTAAGGATATGCTCTTGTACACACTAAAATTGTCGACACAAATCTCGAAGCAATCGAGCGACTAAAGATGACTCAATGATTGAGACATGATCTAAACCGATCATCTGAATGATCAACAGAAAGATTAAGCCCAACGACATTCATTATCGGTGAATCCAATTGTCGGGCCTATCTACCTTCTCAACCACCGAAGCTCCCTAAAATCTAGTCGAATGCAACTGACCGACCGACCACTTATTCCTCGGCTGGAACGACCACCACAAGGCCCGTCACTTTGGTCAACCAAACCAAAACACTTCGATCGTCTGATAACCACCATATTCAAATTCAAACTATAATATAAATTTAGTATTAAATCAACACATTGATTGCATTAAGAGTTGTTTCCATAATTGTTCCATTCTTTCTGCAATTATGCAAGCATGCCTCTATAAATAGGGAAAAAAAGATGAATAAAGAGACCTCGGTCAACGAACTTTCACCCGACCTCTCTACTGAGAATTTCCTAACGATTTTCTTCTCTCTCCCTCTCTCTCTCCCCTCCTTCTCCCAGCTATAACTCTCTAGGCGTGAATTTCCAAAAGACAATTTCGGATCGAACATCTTGAAAGATGATACGGTGAGCATGGACACTTCACAGATGAGAAGCGAAGCAAACTATAATAGAGAATCCTCGCAGAGAGACATAGCACCCATGGAATTCAACAGAGAGACGATGCATCGAGACATTCGGGAAGAGGTCCAAGCACTGCAAGTGCAAAATAATGGAACGATTTGAGGCGCTCCAAGCGATCATAACTCGGTGCGTCAAACTGCCACCTTTGGAGGGAGTGTCTAGGGAAACTCGCCCCAAGAGAGGGGAGAAACTCGCCCCAAGAGAGCTCCCCTTGACAATCCATCAATGCATAACGGTCAAGTTGGCAATTGACCCATCCAAGGGCAAGCGAACTCTCGACGAGCTGACAGTGCAAGATCTACATCGATGGTCAGACACCAAAAAGACCGAGGGAGCGCACCCGCCATGTTGACGGTAGACAGTGCTTTCTCTCAGCGAATCCTGGAGGTTTCCCCCGCAACAAAGCTATGAATTTCTCACTTCGATCCCTATAAAAGAAAGAGTGGCCAGCCCCACCACCTAGCTTCCTTAAAATCACTGGTCATGGTCCTACAAGTTGATGACGCCATAAAATGCCTTTTTCTGACCACTTTGAAAAAAGTCGTGCTCCGGTGGTTTAACTGATTCCATCCTTCTATGAATTCAAAAAACACATGTTGTGGTGCTTTGTCAATGTGTAGAGGCCGAGGAAGGATACAAAGACCCTGCTACAAATCAGGTAGGGAGGAAATGAAAGCCTACAAGCTTACATCACCCTGTTCCAAAAAGAAATGCTAGAGGTGAAGAACTTGTAGCCTCTCATCACCCAGACAGCCCTGAAGCAGGGGATCCACAACAAGTGATTCATGTATGACTTGAACCTACTCAAACTAAGGACATTCGCAGAGGTCTTGGAATTAGCCAATGGCCACATTGCTGTCGAGGAAAACCTTATGGATTCCCTAGAAAAAAACATGGGAGCGTCTAACCATTGTTGCAGAAGCGAAGGGCCCATGATGATGACAGAAGGCCAAAGGGTGATAGTGTCCTTGGCGGCCAACAGATCGACAATCCTTGATCTTGGGATGGTCGAGGGAGTGACTGAGGCAACAGAGGTCAGAGATACCGTCCTGACCAGTAGTTAGCCCAATACCATGAGCATCCACATGTGTAACGAGAGATGCAAGGATTGACACCCCTGAATGTATCGATGATCGAACTAGTCTAAGCCATCCAAAACAATGACGACATAAAGAAGGCCCATCCGTAGAAGACAGTACCAGCACTACACAATCCAAATAAATATTATTCTTACCATCGAGACCAGGGGAACGAAACAAAGGAGTGTCGTCATGAAAGCCCACTTTTGCTTGAGTTTTGGGATCCACGTCACCTGGCTCGTATCATCGGCCATGATGTACCTCAGTTATCTGGATAAAAAAAAAACTAGCTCCAAAGGATGCAACGCCAAGTCCACGACTCTATTTATAGAGCACACTAGACACGAAACCCAAAGGAAAGTCAATAGTTCAGTCAATTCTTAATGTCACTGGTTGTTTAAAAAATTTCATGTCCTTATCGTAGTTGTCGCAGTCAAGGAGCGGGAAAACTCGAAGAACTAATATGTACACACCAAAAATTGTCGGCATAAATCTCAAAGCAATTGAACGACTAAAGTTGATGTGTCAACGATCGAGGCATTAAATTCAAAAGGCATGATCTAAAACAATCATCAGAAAGATTAACAGATTGATCAAGTCCACCAACATATATTATCGACGAATCCGGTCGGCGGGCCTATCTCCGATCCCAACCGTTGAAGCTCCCTAAAAGCTGGTCAAATGTAACCGGCTGATCGACCACCTATACCTCAACAAGAACGTCTGCCACGAGGCTTGTCGCTTTGGTCGACCAAACAAAAACACGTCGACTAACTGATCACCGTCATATCTAAATTCAAATTGTAATACAAATTTAGTATTATATTATCACATTGATTTCATTAATGGTGATTTCCATAACCGTTCTTTTGTTTCTGCAATTGGACAAATACATTTCTATAAATAGGGGGGAAAAATATGAATAAAGGGACCCCGGTCTGCGGACCTTCTCTCGGCCTATCTACAAAGAATTTTCTAACGCTTTTCTTCACTCTCTCCTTCTTCTCTCTTCTCTAACTCTTAAGGTGTATATTTTCGAAAGACAATTCCGAATCCACAACTCTTAACATACTGAGATCAAACGAAGAATCGAAAAATAAACAGGTATAAAACCAAGAGTTTAGATATTTACAATGTGCACACAAAAAATCATTAAAATTTTCTCTAAGAACTATGAATAATTTATATCATTGGTCCACAACTATCCAAAAGCAAGGTTGAGTTTTAATGTACGATTGAAAATCTTTACAGCCCAACCTACTGAAACACATCATGTAAGTAATTAATTGTATTAAGAATCTGTTTGAGGCAACTTGTGCGTTTCAGGATAAACAGCTAATCCTGAAACGCAGTCCGCGGGTTGACCGCAGGGTCGACCCGCGGCTTGCGTTTAGTGTAAAAAACTCAAACGCGGCAGACAGTGTTTTCAAAAACGCGGCAGACAGCGTTTTCAAAAATGCGCAAGCCAAACTGTTATGCGGTATTTTCAAAAATATCGCCGCACTTATAAACCGCCCCCAACCTTAAATTGATCAAATACTCAATATTCTCATAATAGAAATTAAAAAAAAAAAAAAACAACCCATCAAACACGGGGAATATTCTCCAATCCACCCACCGAGCAGGATTTATGCGCGTGGGTCCATTCTAAATCAGAAAAGTAGAAAACTACTATATTAAGGATTTCATCATAATAAATAAAAATTATAATTTTTTTTAGATAAAATAGCAAACAATTAATTAAATTTTTCCTTGATATCCATATTAAGTATATAAACATATATATATTCTGATACTTAAATCTTATTTATATATTTAATATCTTAATCTTTCAATGACATGAAAATCTATTAATAAATATTTTAAATGCCATTTATTGGGGATTTAGTATACACCACATTATTTTTATATATTTATATATCTAACACTTAATTTCTTATATTTATAGAAATGACACTCCAACCTTTAATATCACATAAAAATATTATTATTATTATTACTATTATTAAATTTTTATTTAATTCAATTAATATTTAAATTCATTTAACATTTAAGAATTTAAATACATGTCACACAATTTTAATATATTTTTGCCTAATTGCTTTTTTTATTTATTCAAATAACATTAAAATATTTAAAGTCTATGGTTCAAAATGATGGTGATATAGATGGGGTTTTTATTAGTAGAATTCAAGTTGGGTGGCTGAAGAGTAGTGATTGGGGTCTATTGCGTGATAGAAAAATACCGCTTAGACTAAAATTAAAATTTTATAAAATGCTGGTGAGAATTGCTATGCTATATGATCGTAGAATGTTGGCCTTTAAAATAGAAGCATAAAATTAAGTTAAGTGTTGTCGAGATGAGAATGCTTGGGTGGATGGGTGGCTTTACACTTAGAGACAAACAAAATGCGAAATATATATATTCGTGATAGGGTCGGTGCAGGTCCAGTGGTGGAAAAAAATTGGAGATAGTCGTCTTAGATGGTTTGGTCAATTTAAATGTTGATTATCTGATGATCCAGTTATTAGAGTAGATGTTTTAGACTCGTCTTATGTTAAGAAAAGCAGAGGTAGACCTCGAAAGACTTGGGCATATTGTATAAAAAAAAAGATCTTAATTTATCAGAATTAAATGAAAATATGACATTCAATTTTCATGCAGCCTGCCCCACTTGTTGTTGTTGTTGTTGAACCTCTAAGATCAATTATTTCTTTAAATGGCATACAAATTTCTATCTTAAGCTCACATGTGATTATTATATTAAATTGTTATATAAGTATAGATTATAGCTTAATTATTAAATATATAAATATATAAAAAGTATATGGCATGAACTTAATCTTTTTTTTTAATTATTATTATAAAAAATAAAATAGATATAAAAATTTTAAAATTAGATATGGTATTTTGAGCAACTAATTCATTATGGGAAGCATTCTTTCTTCTTTCTTCCTTGTTACAACAGGGAAGCTTCTCCTTCCACGCTTGGGTCGTTGGCTGCTCTCCCAAGCCCTCTTTTGACCTAATTCTGTGTCCTCTGGTCATGGCGGACTTTTGAAGAATTTAGGGTTCTTTTTTCTCTAAAGCTGCCGTCTCATCTTTATCTTTATAAACTATCTGCCCCCTTCTTTCTACAACGGCGACTTCCATTTCTATTCACCCAGGTAAGGGTTTTTTTACAATTCCGATATGTTTGGTTAATGAAGATTAGTTTTCCACGTGTGATGTGATGGGCAGTTATCGTATTCTCTGGCACGGTTTTGTTTTGGTTTCTTGATTTGTGCTATGCCGCTATTTCTAGAGAAGTTTTGTAGGGTTTTATGTATCTGAATCTGGTGATTTCTCTTGAGAATTGTGCGAGATTTGATTGTAATTATTTGTTTTGGTGCGCTGCTTTCGCCTTTGAATGAATTTGTACGGGGATGCTTATTCACGGTTAATTCTTGTTTCAGATTTTAGTAAATTGAGGATTCAAGAACAAGAATGCGTGCGCCTTCACTTCTTTCTCAATGTTTGATGGGTTTGATAACCCATGATAAGACCGGCCATGGATTATCCATAGCTTCTGAAAGGGATTCTAATTTTCCTTCACCTGCGGTCGAGATTGCCCCTTCGAAGGTATGCGATTTACAAGTTCAAGTTTTTTTTTTAAATGATTTGGATAGATTTGCAGCTGTTATTAAATAGGTTTTGATCATTTAGTTTCCTTGGATTTTTAGTTATAATTGGTTTAGCCAGAGATAAATCTTATATGTTATCTAGCATCTTTATTTTCATTTCATTCTCTTTTTTCTGCTGTCAACTAAGCAGAAATTTTCTGCTTACTTCTCGCAGAGTGCTCATTCCTACAAGTATGCAGGGGAGAATGTTGATTTACAGGGCATCAACATCTTTAAGGTTTGCTCTTAAAAAATGGTTTTTTTTTTCTCGCAGATTATTGCACTAACTATACTCTGTACTAAGAAGGAAATTAGCGCATTTGAGTTGTATAATTGATGATCCCGAGCTAGAGCTAAATACCAGTGCTATGAATTTTATTCTACCATTGTGTTGAAAAAAAAGAGGCATTTACATACGTACAACTCAATTCTTATATAATTTGCATATGTAACGCTTAAATTTTTACATTTACATGCATACCACTCAAATCTTTAAAATCACATAAAAAATACCACCATCGCTATCTTTTTAAAATTGAAATACACCTTTTCACGCATAAACTTATGACAATAAGGAGTTATAAGTGTAAATTTCAAACTATGGGTGTTTGATATGTAAATGCATAAAGATCGGGTGCTAAATATGTAAATTTTCGGAAATAATATTGTGCTAGTGATTTATAATTCTATTGTTCTTGTAGGACTGACCATTATTAACAAGCATTAAAGTCTGTTTCACCTAAAAATTTTTCGTTAGTTTGGCCATGGAGGATTTTTAAATTTCATGAATGTTGCAGGGAAGAGTTAGTGTGGCTGATATCATTGGTTTTTCGAGTTTAGAAACAATATCTTCAAAACATGATGGTAAGCTATTATGTGTTCAAGGCTGCGAAATGGAATTTTAAGAATGAGCTGATCTGATTGGTTAATTTTAATGCTGTTTCAGGATATTTAAAATCTTGGGAAAGTTCGTTCGATCTTGTAAACATTCTCAAACATGAAATTCGTGATGGGCAGTTGAGTTTTAGAGGAAAACGTGTTTTGGAGGTAAATTAATGTCATATTTCCTTTTGTAAAAAAATTAATTCTTTGTTACATTGATTTGTTTTTTTAGCACTTTATTTTCTCTGGTTAATCCTGATTGCAGAGCATTATAAATCATCTTATGACACTCGTTTTGAAAAGAGAAGACTTTATAACTCGAGCTCTCGCTAATTGGTTAAGTGAAATTAAAGGGCAATTTACGTACATAACACAATTTTTTTTTTTTGTATTTATGTATTTACATTCATGTTTACATATCATGTTTACATACATAGCACTCAAATCATTAATATCACAGAAATAATAACACTATTACCATTTTTTTAAAGTGAAATACACCTTTTCATGCATGGATGGGTTAATGCACCAATGTGTTATGTATGTAAATATGAAAGTGTCGCTGCGAGATCTGTAAATACAAAAGAATCGTGTGCTAGGTATGTAAATTTCCCAATGTTATATAATGCTCCAATTTCAGCAATATTTTCTACAGAACAATGTTGGTTAATTTACATTGTGATGGGTTTGTTAGCATAAAAATCAAGCATATATTTTATTAGCTACTGTACCATCAACTCTATTATTGATTGAATATAAGCAGCTTCAATCTAAACCTATATTTAAATTTCAACAAGTGTTACCCCTATCAACCTAAATATTGTGAGGCTTAACAGAATTAATCATTGATGGCCCCCTAATTTTGAACATCCATATTCAACCATAGCTTAGATCTGTCCTAATGGCTTAATAAAGTCAATCAAATTTCCCCATCAAGTCCCTCAATTATCTGCAAATTATACTGAAAAATAATCATTTAGTCATCCTTTGAAATGTTACCCATTGTTTGTTGATTAAGGTTGCCAACCTAGCTAAAGCATCATTACTGTTTAGTTATTTTGTTTAGTTTTTTCTTGGGACCAAACTTTCAAAATTGGATTGGCACTAAGCTAGAAAGGTGATAATATATACTATCTAAAATGATTAAATGAGATTAGAGTTACTAAGCTTAAACAAAATTATATGCATTAGTAGTGAAGATAATATGGTTTTAGTTAAACATGAAAGCATCAAGGGTGATCAAAATGTTGTGAGATTTTGATAAATTAGAGTTTTGTTAATAAAATTTAGAAGTGAAATAAACAAAATTATGGATTATATTATAGATCAATCCAAAATGTTCAGTTTAATTACATTTCAAGAAAATGCATAAATATAAAGCACCAAGTCAAAATTATTTTTCATTCGGATTAGTATATTTATAGTTGTTCAGCCCTAGTTATGAGAGAGGGTAGCGGAATAGGGCCTTAGAATAAATAACATTTATAGTTGATTAAGAAGGGCCGTATTATGGAGGCAATTTTGTGTAATGCAAATGATGTATTTCGGAACCAATGAAAGGATCTCCATATGACTTCTATTAATTTTGACAAAACATATTGATTATTTTAAAATTTAATTTGTGTGAATCATGGATAAAATGTGTGTCAAAGATGTGTTAAGATACTTATGATGAAATAATAAAGAGAATCATTGATATTTTAAATTTCTCTAAGATAAGAATGGCCTAGCGAGCTTCGGGTCTAAATTAGGTTAATGGACTCAAAGGGATCTGCTTTGACATGCTTGGGAATGATAGTGATTACAGGAGGATTTAGAGTTTGCTCAAGATGACAAAACTATGAGATCTTGCTCGGACAATTCATCATTCTCCAAACCAAATCCCTTCAAGCATGAGAGTCAATCAAATATTCTCTTTCTCCAATCAGTTCATTGTAGCAACACATTTGAGAGCTATTGTGATAATGTGCTTATGAGAGTTGGCACCACCAACCTTAATCATAAGTGCTCCCCCTTGTAGAGGTGGTAATTAACCGTGGTTGCTCATGTCTTTGGAAAATCATTGGACCAAGAAAATAGAGTCCAAATTAGAGGTTAAAAATTTTAGGAAGCATTATTTTCAATATTTTAATTTGCCTCTTGAAAGCACTCATCATCCCCATATCTCAGTAGTGTGGGCCGCACTTTGGAATGCCCACAAGCATTATAAATAATCTTTGAGTGGCAAAGTTTTCAATTACTAGACTTTTCATCAAGAATTGACATTTATTATGTATTTTGTTATTTTGGTTATCAAGATCTTTATAAGGAATTTTTAAAGTGAAGCCACTTTGTATATGCTTGTTGAAGGAACTTCTAAAATAAGTGAAAAGTTAGAATGTAAGCCATATTTAGAGGATAAGAGATTTAGGAATATGTTGATTTTAGGTTGTAATTTTTTACTCAGTATTGCTACCAGATAAAAATAATACTTTTTTTTAGAATTTTAAGTAATTTGACATGTTTTAACCAAAATAAAAAGGTTATATTATTAAGAGTATATCCTCTAGAGTTGAGTCTAAAATGGAGGTGCACCCAAAAGTCCTTTTTAATATAGAAGTATCATGGCAAAAAGTATATAAATTTCTTAAAAATTTCATAAAATTCAAATTTAATTAATTATCTTAACTATAGATTTTCATCTAACAATAACGGTAGCACTAATAGCTTAATTGAATTGGTAGAAACGAGAATATTAAGATGAATGTACGGTAAGACTTTGAAGAATAGGGCGAGAAATGACTATTGATGGTTAGAGTATTACTTGATTAAGATAAAATAGTTGTCCTTGTACAATGTTGGCAATAAGATGAATATGAATATGTCGGGGAAAAAAGGTACATTAAACATTACTCATTATATGCCAATTTCATAAAGATCTTCTAATCTCTAGTAGATATATGTTGCTCTATTCATAATTTAATTCATAATGTTTGTATTTTCTTTCATGTCACTCAATCTTTGTAAGTGAAACAACTTTTATGCAACCTTATCATTGTAACTAAATTAATAAATGTATATTTTACTTGTAGTCTACCTACATTTATCTTATTGATAGTGGTGGTTCCTAGTAAAGGGGATATGCCAAATGAATGCACAATGAGGCAGTGGGATTAATGGCGGTTGAGAAAAATGCTCTTAAATATGGAAATCGAGGGAGAAGAGTAATTAAGAAAAGGGTAGGGGGTGAGAGAAGGACAAATAGATGGTAGAGGAATTAAGACCTCGAAGCTGCTTATCTTCCCAACTATTATGATTCTGGCATCCTCATAGATTTTGGAGAGTTCAAGCAGGCTCTCTACGAAAACATATTTATTGTGTGTGGGTAAATAATGAAAATTTGATATTGTACATGTAAATATTATAGAATCCATTCATATGTATGTAAAGCCCCTTAAATTTATCAATGTGCTAGAGGGAAAATAGAAACAAATGATATATTATAGAATCCAAACTTTTGAAATGCCTTATATCTTCATTTAAATGACTATATAGAACTCATTGTCTTTTATATATTAGTTGCAATTCGAAATGGATATAAATGTAGAAATTATGTTCCTTGAAGTATAAATCTCTAAAATCTTCTCCTTAATCTTTGTCAGCTTAGCTGTGGATATGGCCTTCCTGGAATATTTGCTTGCTTGAAGGTACTACTTCTTCCTGCAAAACTTGAATGTCATTCACAATTAACTGCACAATTCCTCACATCCTGACAATATATATATATATTTTTTGCAATTGTCACCCTCTTCCAGGGTGCAGCCACTGTCCATTTCCAGGACCTAAATGCTGAAGCCATAAGATGCACAACCATTCCCAATGTTCTCGCAAATCTGGAACAGGCTCGAGATAGAAAGACACGTCAGCCGGAGAGTCCTCTTACTCCGTCTCGACAGCAGTTAGCTCCTGATGTCCATTTCTATGCCGGCGACTGGGCTGAGCTTCACACGGTCTTATCTGTCATAGGAATAGACTGTTCTGATCCTGCTGCCGGTATGTGTCTCAGCTTTTCGGAGGAGGATTTGATGGATGGTTACAGTAGCCAGGATGGCAGCATTATAGGCCTAGAAGCACCGAGCAATAGAAGGTCGAGGAAGCTCTCTGGAAGCCGCGCATGGGAGAGGGCGAGCGAAGCGGATCAAGGAGATGGAGGATATGATATTATCTTAATCACTGAGATACCATACTCAGCCAGCTCTCTCAAGAAGCTTTATAGACTCATAACCAAGGTTATTTTCTCATTATTGCTTCTTTCCTCACAAAATGCAAGTTTTTTATTTGGGCATTTACATATATACCACACAATCTTATGTATTTAGATATCTGACACCTATATATTTATATTTATTGCTAATTTCAAAATGGAGTAGGAACCCGCCAAGTATCTTGCTAGATTCCTAAGTTAAATCATTCTAAGCTAGATGTCTGAAGACATTTTATTCCAGTGTTAAATTGGACTATGAGTTTATTGGGTAGTATTTTTGTAGTTTTTTTTTGGCATTTACGTACATTCCATCCACTTATGTATTTGTGTATCGGACACCAAAACTTTGTTTTTTACATTTATACCACCCAAGTTTTTCTTGTCACATACAAAATACCACTATGTTAACTTTCAAAAAGTGAAATTTACCTTCTCATACATAAGTGAAGTGGTGTGCAAGTAAAAATTGAGTGGTATGTATGTAATTTTTTCTTCTATTTTTCAAACAATTTTTCGATTTCTGTTTGACTACAGCTTTCTTTTCAGATATATTCTAAGTGTTTTCTTGGGGGAAATTTACATACATACCATACCACACAGTTCTTATGTATTTACATATTTAACGTCTAAAATTTTATATTTACATTCATGACACTTTGCTCTTATAAATTTATGCATGAAAACGTGTATTTGCGTTTCAAAAAAGCTGATAATGGTGGCCTTTTTAACATGATGTTACAGATTCGAGTGCTAGACATGTCGATTAAGAACTTTAGGTGCTAGTTATGTAAATATGTAAGAATTGTGTGGTATATATGTAAATGCCTCAAATTTTAATGATAAGAATCCATTGAAATTTCTTTCTCAAGATGGGAAATAAAAAATTGCAATTCTATTTACATAATTGATTTTGCAAAAAAGGTTTATGGACAGCACTCTCATATAAATGTTATATGTTTCTGCAGTGCCTGAGGCCGCCATACGGCGTGCTCTATCTGGCTGCGAAGAAGAATTTCGTCGGCACCAACGGAGCTGCGAAGCAGCTGAGAGCTCTGATGGATGACGAAGGTCTTTTTGGTTCGCATCTGTTAACAGAGCTCTCTGACAGAGAGATTTGGAAGTTCTTCTTCCTCAAGTAAAAGAAAATTACAGAATGTACACCCTCTAATCTCTGTAAATAACATTTCTGCACTTCTTCATACATTGTCTGTGAGTTCTTATAGTTTAGGTTAGTTTTGAAAATTGATATTGTTATATAGTTTTTTATTTTATTTTATTCTTTTTTAATTTTTTTGTTAAAGTTAGAAAGTTTGAGTGTTGAAATATGAATATGATGAAGATCTCAATGTATTTATTTGTCTGCAGTTTTTAAAGTATTTATACTTTCATCACTTTGGGCATGTTTGCAATGTATTTTTTAGCTTGGCATGATCTTCATTGTCAATCTTCAGACTTGATCACTTTGGGTATGTTGCATTTTACAAACACATTTTTTGTAAAAAAGTGGAAATTTTAAGTTCTACTTTTATCTTGCTTGTATAATAAATTATTTCAATTAAGCCTAATTTCTTTTTTGAGGTTTACGTATAAATAGTTTAATGCTTTTGTTAAATTAGTTTTATTTTTATTCAAAATATTCATGCAATGATAAGGTGTAAAAGTCTTTCTACTATCATTAATGTTGTAGCACCCAAAAAAAAAAAAAAAAAGAATAATAATAATCCACTATTTTTTAAAATTAATTTGATATACGTGTGTGATACTTTTGGATTAGATCAAATGCAGTTTGTCTCATCAAGTTCTTCAGTTTGACTATAAGTTTGCTGAAATTAATGCTCTAGATGACTATTGATTTAAGTTTGAATCTTTTTTGCTCAAAAGATTGTTTTGAGATCTGTTTCATGCTTCAAGATTCATGCCGGATAATGAAAATTTGTTAGAGACATATCAATAATAGTAATTGTCTCTACATGTTTTGATATTTGTCTGACCCAATTGAGTCTCAAAAACCACTTTTGAGTTTAAAAATTTTGAATAAAAAAAAATTTAGAATATTTGTAGATTATTTTGGCATACCAACTTTTAAAAATAATGAATTCTAATTTAGATAAATTTAGTTAGTTTCACCTCAAATTTTCTTTTAGATTAAAATTTTGTTAGTTGAATCTTAAGCCTAAATTTACTTTTGTACTACTTAAATTTGAATATTTGAAAAAAAAAAGGAAAATAATTTGTCATTAGAAATCCATAAATCAAACACAAATCCTACTATAAAAATAATAAAAAGTAAATTATGACCATTCAAATTATGATTTAGGAAAAGTGATTGGCAAACTTAATGTTTTGATGAGATCAACCCAATGAAAATAAGGTTGTTATGATCCAAATATAAATATACTTAAAATCAAGTACTTTATGTGTTCAATAAAGGCTTCATGCTTTTCTATCCCATGAATATGGTCTTCTAGGGATAATCTTGAAATGCCTTCATAATGTAGATTATGGCATTCTTATTGAGGGAATGATTTTTAGATTAATGAATGCTAGGGTAGGAGACTCCATTATTGTGGTTGCTCTCTTGCATGGTGATTGCAAAAAATGAGACATTGCTTAATTGAGTAGGTATCATGAAAAATAAATAAATATGGACATCTCAAATATAATTTCATATGAAAATAATTTCAAATATTTATCAAACTAAATAAATATTAAAGTATTTAAACAATCATGTATATATATTGTGGGCATATTTATGTAAATTTTTGGTTCCTTTTTTATTTTAGAATCACCAAAAAATTATTGGAGGATTTATCTACATTTCACAAAAATCACATGTATTAACATATGTAATTCTTAATTTTTTTTTTATAAACAATGTGCTGTTCTCATAATACTATTTCTTAAAAGTTGCATTTTACTTCTAGAATTTAATAACAGTAATATTTTTGAAGTCATATTAAGTATCAATATATATATATATATACCTTTAATGTGTCAAACCATTCGAGTATCACCTCCTTAAGGCCAACTGTGCGAGAGGAGATTCTAACCCCCGACCTGAGAGGTCTTATATCGTGAATGCCAACCAACAGTACGGGATACACAACACACACACACAGATAGATATATATATATATATATATATATATATATATATATATATATATATATAAAGGTAAAAAGAATTGAATGTGGGTATACCACCAGACATGCTACATCCCTAAGGTTATTGGAGATTATTGAGGTGAAATCCTTGAGGTTATTTAGGGATTATTGTGGAGGTTAATATAAGAGGTTATTGAAGTGAAATTACAAAAAGTTATTGGAGATTAAATAGGAGTGGAGCCAAAGAACAAAAAAAAAAGAACACCCTAAATAGCTTATACAATTACACTCCTATAACTTTCGCGGCCAATGTGAAAGACATGACAATTATATATTAATGGAGCGCATTTTCTGTCCGGACTCCTGACGTAGCTCTACGTGCGATATTTTCAGGTTATTTCTGAGTTATTTTTAATAATCTTGAAATAACCTAGAAATAACCTGCGGTCTTTATTTATGGGTTACTTCTACGTTATTTAAAATAACAAAATAACTCAAAAATAACCTGAAAATTCGTGACAGATAGAGCTACTTTAGGGAAAAATTATTCCATACGGATCGGTTACCGCACGCAGCGTGCGTGCGGTGACCGATCCGGACTGTAGATCACCTGATCTGGGGTCCCGATGTATTTCGGTGGGTCCCATCGAAAATTTTTTTATTTTCTTTTAAAAAATGAAAATAATTCTGACCGTAGATCATCGTGATCTACGGTCGGGACCAAACTCCGCACGCAATAATTGCTTTAGGAGTCATCAATATTAACGAGAGTCTAGAAGCTCACGTCCGGAGCGGAGTCCGGACCCGAAGCTGAATTAGCGTCTCCCAAATGGGAGATTATCGTGGGTTCATCACAGCCGACATTCTATTGCGGATCCTTTGGATTCTAACATTCTTCAGTTTTTCTCATAAAATCGCCGGAATCCGGTAAGGGTTTATCGATACATAGCTGTATAGGCTTTCTTTTGAATCTATTTACATATTTCGCGTACCCACTGATCAGAACAGTTCGAGATGACAAAACCTTTCAAATTTGCCGAAAACTTTTTAAATGCAGAAGAAATATTAGCAAATCAAGAGAAAATGAGTGAATTTTATCAATAATTCCTGGAAGAACGAGGTTGGATTATGTAGGCACTGTACGTCTACAATCGAAGCCATGAATATGATTTATATAAATTAAAAGTTATTTTTTGGGGTTTAAATTTGCATATTATATTGTATTTTGAAGCTCTTAAAATTAAGTTTAAGGTTGCAGTGCGGGTAATTTTTGTTTTTTTCTTCTTGAATCGGGCATGCGTTTGATTTATTTATTCTTTTATTCACTTTTGGGAAAAAACCCTTCACGGGGCAAACAAGCACTCATGGGGTTATTTTAGGAATGGAATTTGAACGACATCATCATCAAGACCATCATTATTAGCCTTATCCCAACTATTTTTGGTTGGATTTATGAATTCTCATCATTCATCAGTTCTTGTTGAATGTTGCATGAGATCTTAAATTTTTTTAGCACAATTTCATGTTATTATCGCTCTACTTGTTTTTCTTCCTAATCCCTTGGTATTAATTTTATCCACTTGCTATTAATGCATTTCTTTCACCCTTATTTGTATTCTTTGAACCATCTAAATCTAATTTTTATTATCTTATCTTCAATAGATGCTGTTCACCAACCGCGCACCCCAACTCCTCCCCCTCCACCTCCCCCTACCCCTCCCCCCAAAATTCGTTTTCGCATGGCATAAAAGTTTATTTGTAACTCTCCATGATTTCCTCCTACAACATAACCTGAAACACTTGCTATTTTAACAACTCAACCTTTTTCTCTAGCAGATTTATTATCATATATGTTCGATTCTTGCACTCATTAAATTCATGATACTTGAACCTAACACAACTAGGCCTCACTTCAACTAACTAATAATATTGATTTGTTAATATCATATCAACCAAAATTTCATGCCGTATATTTCATTTTGTCCTAATTATTATAAGTTCTTTATCTTCAAAATAGTTTCTCCATTGCTTTAACATTTAACTTATTTTCATAGACGTTTGATTGATTAAAAGTATTTCATCTGTGAATAGTACATAACAAGGCACCACCTTTAATATTTGTTGTAGTAATCTTTATATGTTTGGCTTATTATATATATTTTTTATAATCTTAGTGTGATTGAATATTCTTTGGTTACTTCACAAATATTTTTAATAAGTCAATGCTCCATTAGATCTTATTTTAAAACTTCTTACATACCATTGAAATGCACATATCTTTTTTAACACACAATAAGTTAATTCTAGTGATATATTATATCACATGCCCTTTTAGAGTGTTTAAAAATTAGGGTGCTAAGTAAATTAGTACTTTTAATGAAAAACTCGATACTCATTAGTATAAAACTCATTGATGTTTATTTATTTTCAAAATTTATTAAGCTTGTATTAAGTTTTCAAAGCTCGACATTTAAATGAAAAAGCTTGAGCATTATTGTTTAATAATTCAATGAAACGTTGCTTTAATATTAATATAATTGCCTATATGATGACTTATTTTATAGTTTTATAATAACTTTCTTCTATCTTGTGCACTTTAAAGATAATACCTATTACTAGAGATATACAAATGATGAAAATCTGCAATGAACAAATTGCTAGATGATTTAATTAAATTATAATTTTATATTTTAACCAAAAAGGATTCATAGCTGGCCCAACTTAGTGGGATATAGGCTTATTGTTGCTATTTTTGTATTGAAATTTGAATGTGATAAATTATTAGAAACAATAGTGACAAAATTAGTGGCATATTTATCAAATATTTATAACACTGCCATTGTCAGTTTCAAGCCCGTATGTGAGAAGTTGAGTGTTGTGTTAGGTAATCGACAACCAACATAAAACTTATCGAAATAATCATGACATGAATCCTTTTGATCATTGTGTAAGTGTTAGGGCGCCCTCTGAAAGCGATGCGCTGTATAACTTGAATACAGTAAAAAACGTGCAAGGGTCACTACACCTACGCTCGGATATAATGTCAAATAAGCAAGAATTTCCATATTACAGACGAATGCGGGTAAAGAAGTTTTGTCGTGAAACTAATGAAATTAATATTAGGGTATGATCTTGGAATATAGGCACTCTCAATGATAAATTAATGGAATTAATTGATATTATGATTTATAGAAAGATTAATATCTTATGTATTCAAGAAACTACATGGGTTGGAGAAAAGGCTAAGGAGATTTATAACTTAGGTTTTAAACTTTGGTATTCTGGTAAGAGTTGCACTAGAAATAATGTAGGTGTAATTATAAATAAGAGTTTGAAAGATAATATTGTAAAAATTAATAGAGTTGGAGATAAAATTATAACACTTAAGATTATCATTGATACTAAGATTTTTAATATTATAAGTACTTGTGCTCCTCAAGTAGGTTTAGATATAGGGTTTAAAGGTAAATTCTGGAAAGACTTAGAAGACCTAATACAAATGATACCTTTTGAAGAAAAAATTTTTATTGGAGGAGATTTAAATGGACATGTTCGGTAGAGTGGTAGAAGATTTTAGAAATATTCATGGTGGCTACGGTTTTGGAGTGACTAATGAAGATGATAGAACTATTTTAGTTTTTTCTTTAGCGTATGATTTTGTTATTACTAATACTTTATTAAAGAAAAGTTATGAACATCTTATTACTTATAAGAATGGATCTAATAAAATATAAATTGATTATTTTCTTATGAGAAGAAGAGATCGTTGAAATTGTAAAGATTGTAAGGTCATTCCAAGTGAAGATTTAAGTACCCAACATCGTTTGTTAGTTCTAGATTTTAAGATGAAGAGTTATTAAATAAAGAATACTAGGGCTCATCATCATATAATTAGATGTGGGAACCTAAAAGACACAAATAAAATTATTTTTATGAGTAAAATTCAAGATTTTAAAATTTAGGTTATTCATGATGAAGCAAATGCTATGTAGGATAAAATAACAAATACTATCAAACAAGTAGCAAAAGATGTACTTGAAGAATCACAAGAAAAAGTTTCTTTGAATAAAAATAGTTGGTGGTGGAATAATATTGTGTAAGAAAAGATAAAATTTAAGAATTTTTGTTATAAAAATTGATTTAAATGTAAAAGCTTATAAAACTGAAAAAAATATCAAATGACCTATAGGGAGTCTAAAGGAACAGTATGTAACACTACAAATTCTGCTTTTAATGATCTTTATAATAGATTAGATACTAAAGGAGGGTGAAAAATATATGTATAAGCTAGCCAAAAAAAGAGAAAAGAAAAGTGAAGATTTAGTTCAAGTAAAGTGTATTAAAGATGAAAATCAAAAAGTGTTTTTTTTTTTAAATATTCAATATAGTTGGGTGAGTTATTTTGATAAACTTTTTAATGAATACGATCGACTTTAGTGATCTTAATATCGTTAATAATAATAAAACGTTTCATTTTTACCATCGCATTAGTAAAAAAGAAGTTGAGGAAGCTTTAAAGAAAACCCGGGGTGGAAAGTCTGTAGGACCTGATCATATCCCAATTGAAGTATGAAATATTTAGGAGATTTGGGAGTTTCTTGGCTTACTAAACTCTTTAATATTATTTTAAAAACTAAGAAAATTTTTGAGTGGAGGAAGAGTATTTTGGTCCCTATTTTTGAGAATAAAGGGGATGCACAAGAGTGTGCAAATTATAGAGAAATTAAGTTGATGTGTCATACTTTAAAATTATGGGAGAGTATAATTAAACATAGGTTAAGACGTATTACAAAGATTTCTCATAATCAATTTGCATTTATGTCGGGCAAGTCTACTATAGAAGCTATACATTTATTGAGAGGTTTGATGGAGAAGTTCAGAGTTAATAAGGAGAATCCACATTTGATTTTTATTGATTTAGAAAAAGCTTACGATAAGATTCCAATAGATATCCTTTGGAGAGTTCTTGAGAAGAAAGGTGTTGATATGACTTATATTCAAGTCATTAAAGATATGCATACTAGAGCTGATACTTGTGTTTGAATTGAAGGAGGATTGACCAAATATTTTCCTATTTCTGTTGGATTACATCAGGGATCAGCTTTAAGCCCATATCTTTTTGCTTTAGTTATGGATGACCTTACTGGACATTTACAGGAGCATGCACCTTGGTGTATGCTTTTTGCTGATGATATCCTTCTCGTGGATAAGATGAGAGAAAAAGCCCAGGAAAAACTTAAATTATGAAGGTGTACATTAGATTCTAAAGGAGTTCATTTGAGTAGAACTAAAACTGAATACATGGAATGTAATTTTAGTAGTAGTAGCTCTAGTGACAGAAGTATAATTTTGGGTGATAAAATTATTAAAAGGTGTGAACGATTTAGATATTTCGGGTATGTTGTTCAAAGCGATGGTGATATAGATGGGGATGTTAATAGTAGAATTCAAGTTGGTTGGTTGAAGTGGAGGAATGCTTCAAGCCTTTTGTGTGATAGAAAAGTACCGCTTATATTGTATTGAAAATATTGAAAGGAAAATTTTATAAGACGGTGGTGAAACCTGCAATGCTCTATGGCCCTGAATGTTGGTCTTTAAAAGAGAAGCATACTACTAAGTTAAGTGTTGCCGAGATGAGAATGATTAGATGGATGAGTGGCTTTACACTTAGAGACAAAATTCGTAATGAATATATCCGTGATAGGGTTGGCGTTGCTGGGTTGGTGTAGCTTGGTGTAGCTCCTGTGACAGACAAAATTAGAGAAAGTCGTTTTAGATGGTTTGGTCACATTAAGCGTCGACCATCTATGATCCCATTAGGAGAGTAGGTGTTTTAGATTCAACTTGTGCTAAGAACGACAGAGGTAGGCCTAAGAAGATTTTGGCTTATTGTATAAAAAATGATATTAATTTATTAAAACTAAATAAAAATATGACACTGAATAGTACGCAATTGAGAAAACATGTAGCCGACCCCACGTAATGGGATTAAGGCATTGTTGTTGCTGTTGTTGTTGTACTGATCAAATATTTTATCTATGAATATTTTTATTTTTAAATATAAGGTTATATAAAATTTTTTTTAGTATTTTATGTATGTTTGTTATTCTTAACTAAAGCTCATTTATATCTAGAATAAGATAATAAATTCTAGCCATGAATTTCTCAATTATTTCCATGGCCATGTTGGCGATTTGTGCTGGAATACCTTTTATTGATGTGATTTCGGAGGGCGAAGGACTTATTTTCTGCTGTTTAGAAATTTAGTGAAGTATTTAAAAGAAAGTGAATTTCTTTACCCATTTGGTTTGCTGGTTAAACATATCGTGACCAATGTTTCTAATTTTCTGATGCACTTCAACTTAAATGGCAGATCTTTCCTTTGAACCAATTCCCGTTCTTAATTTTTTTTTTCTGCATTCAGAAACTGCTCTTAAATTTGCTGATTTCTTGGGTCTGTAGGAAGGACGCAGGCTTTCTTCAAAAACTTGCATGTAGAAATACTGTACATGGACGTTATTTACTGGCGGATGATAACGGTATGACTATTGCTATCTTGTTTTACATGACGTGCCTATATGATAAGTGTGAAACCTCTTAAGTAGATTGAAGCTAAACTCTTAAATATTGAGGCGCATTTTGTTATAACTATTGGAATTTCATTAGAAACCCTTAAGTTAAGTGTGCTCGTGCGGGAACACTCTCGAGATGAGTGATCTTCTGGGAAGTCATTGCAATGGAACAAAATCATGAGGTCATTGGCTAAAGCGGACAATATCTCGATGGATGAGAGTTTGAGCCATTACAAATGATATGAGAGCATCACACCCGGTTGAACAACGGGCCTAAGTGCCATGCAAAACAAATGCTATGATATGGGAGCACCTCCTAAATCCTAGACAAGACAAAGTGTAACATGGTGGGAGCTATCTTTTGAATATGTAGGGGGCCTAAGTGCCATGCAAAACAAATGCTATGATATGGGAGCACCTCCTGAATCCTAGACGAGACAAAGTGTAACATGGTGGGAGCTATCTTTTGAATATGTAGGGGCCAACTATGGAATTCTATTTGTTCGCTGGATTATTCTGGGTTAAGAGCACTGATGAGGATATCAATTACTTATGTTGGGAAAATTGTGAAACCTCTTAAGTAGAATGAAGCTAAACTCTTAAACATTATGGTAACATTTGGTGCAACAGTTGGAATTTTATCAGAAACTTCAAAGTTAAGCGTGATCGTGCAAGAGCATTCTTGGGATGGGCAACTTCCTAGGAAGTTACACCAATGAGACAAAACCTTGAGGTGATTTGGCCAAAGCTGACAATATCTCGATGGATAATAGTTCGGGTTGTTACAAGAAGACAGTCCATGTTCTTAAGCCTAAAACTTGCATACCAACATTTTCTCGGGAAAAAAATTTAAATTACAGCATGGTTGTTGTGGTCCAACCCTGCCATGTTTTGATTTTTTTGGTTTGCTGCTGAAACAGTCATTACAGTTACAATTTTCCTTCTTAGGTTTTGGTTTAAATGGAAAAAAACCTCATTGCTCTTTCAGAAATTTCATGGAACAACTTTTGGTGTACTTGTGCTCTACCCTTGAAGTTAAAATAAAGAAAATTGCAACCATAGTCTCTGACTGCTTACAGGTGGCTATTTTAGTCCATGAGTTTATCAAAGTAAGTGTCAATTTTGTCCTAGGCTCTTTTTGAATATATGTTGAAATAGTCTCCAATGAGGACTATTTTAGCCCCTTATTAAATCAGTTTGGGGACTAATTTAGCACTTTTATAAACTCTGGGACTGAAAAGCTCTCATGTAAATAATCAAGGACCATTTTGACACTTAATTCCTTGAAAATAGTTCTGGCTCGTCAGTTTATGTTTTAAATATGAACATATATAGCCTTTGATTTGCATAATAACTTAGTTATACTTTTATGATTCTTTTTAGTTCTTAATCTTGCAGGTTATGTTTGTTCTTCGCTCTCTGTTTACCCGTGGACTAGTTGCTGTCCAGAAACTGGAGAAAGGTTTTCCTGCCAGTGAGTTATTTTAATGCATAGACTCGACCATTGCAATTGGGAAAAAAACAGTATGCTTAACTGTGCACTTTGTGCTCTCTGCAGGGGTTGTAACCTCATCTCCAAGTGTTGTAATTCATATCAATATTGTGTCTCATGCTGCTTAAATCCATCCATGGTAATTGCTCGATCGTATTACTCTCATTTACTTTTCGCGCCATAGTTTCTCACTAAAAATTGATTTTTATAGACACAAGAAGATGCTGTGCTAAAATTGAAGATAGCCAAACCAGTAACTGCTGGTACCATCTCCTTAAAGTTTTAATTTCTCCTCTTTTCCTTCCTTTTTTCGTAGAAGGTATTTACTTTTGTCTATCCTTGTCTCCGTTCTCTGCTTATTCAGGTACTTACTCCGGTGCTTTTGATTTCTGTGTTGGAAGATGTCGTCATAACTCTGCAAGTGTGGTATATTCACTAAAGTTCTTTTGAATTCTAGGCAAATATGATCCCTACTGAGTGCGAATAGTTCTTATGAATATATTGGGAAATGAAGTCTGAGCTCAGTTTTTCTTGATATTTTGTGATATTTTAGGTTCATGAAAATGCCTATGCTAGTGATTTCCATCACTGCTATTCCCTGCAAACAAATTTTTCTGGTAAGTTTTTTCGTTTTCTCTGTTTATTTCAATTAAAATTGGAGTAAACTATTATATTGCTTGCCTGGGTTTTATTTAACTCTCTATGAAGGGAGAATGAAGAAAAATCATCTCACTTTATCTATATATATATATATATATATATATATATATATATATATATATATATATATAAACAGAGAGAGAGAGTGAGGAGATGATTTTCTTATGTTTTTTTTTAGTTACCGAAAGAACTTTAATATATTATTGCAACACTGTTCACCTTCTTTGGTAGCTTCCACTTGGTCCGCAATATCCGTTTACCTCCTAGTGTGGTGCAGCGGAAAGTTTTCTTCTCTTGAAAAAATGGAGCTAATTCTAGATTATTTACAAAACTTGTAATGTTATTCATGCATGTATATCTTAAATAGCTTTGGGCCAAATTTTAAATGGTATATTGATTTTTAAGTATTGCCCTTCAATTTCCTCTCTGAAGATTTTTTGGTTTTACAATATGATTATTCAAAATAGGTTTTCAGCTTGTTTATGGATCTGAAATTATGGCTCTTCTATACAAATAAATATAGTTACTAAATAAATTTAAGTGCTGCTGTCAGGTGTGACAGAACCCAATTTTGAGAGAAGGCTGGCAGGCATCGATATTGTAATTGGAAAGTAAGATTACATAATCATAGTGCTCATTTTTTGGACTTTGGTGTCATTTTCCATTTCCAAGATTTGTTTTTTTTATGTTCGGACATGGAAAGCTAGACAAGGAGAATCTTGTAACTCTTCCTGCATGTCAAAAGGGAAATCTTGTGTTTCAAATAAGCTTTCGGTTATAAACAGATGTGAACTGTAAGTTGTGATTCCTCTGAATTTTACAATGGTTTTCATTTCATATGCTTGTACATAATATCAGATAGCTTGCATATCTTGCTAGAACATTGAGAAAGGAGTAAATTGTAAAAATAGTTCCTTGACTATATATTTGGGTCATTTTAGTACCATAGTTTAAAAAAATATTAAATTAGTCCCCATACTCTTTAATGTGGACTGAAATAGTCCTTTGTAGGAACCCTTTTAGCGCCTATTAAAAGATTTTGGGGATTAAATTGGAACTTTTCTGGACATTGGGACTAAAACCTTTGTAATAAGTCAAGGGACTATTTTGACACTTCTCTCACTGGGAAAGTGTTGAAAAAGAAAATTACAAACGTTATTTCTTGTACAAGTGCTTGATTATAATCTCCAGTGGGAGAAACGACTGTTGTCCATTTCTTAGTATAATGGGAATTATAAAAATGTTTGTTTTTAACTGAAAAATTTATCTTGCCCGTAAAATCTAAGCGAACTTTTTGTACTTCATTTTTTTTTGCGAACTGCATAATTTGTCCATTATTTCTTTTTTTGTAATTGTTTCGTATTTATTATTTCATTTTGCACCACTGCCCAATTACTTAGCTACACACGCTTTGCTTCTCATGATTAGTACTGTGGATTTGCATCTAGTTAGCTATATGGTTTGGATTATGAACTAGCTAAATCAATTGATTTTTATAGTAAAATTCAAAGTAAACGACCTGATGAAACTATTTTCCAAACTAAATTAAACCGTACCAAAGTTTAATTTTGTCAGGTTGGTTCGATTTTGGATGAACAAAAATGTACTTAGATTGAACAATGAACTTTATTATCTTTAGCTTAAACAATATTTATTAAGAAAAATATCTCTGTACTTGAAATCTATAATTTTGGCATGTAGAGTAAATAATATACATTATTCTTTTTTATCACTTTTTTATTCATGTAATAATTGAAAAAAAAATAATAAGTAATAATAAATCAAATTGGTAGGATCAAATAATTGTCTCGACGGTTTCACTTAAGGAGGCTAGTGTCTCACTCATTTGGAATCATAGAACTGATCGAGAGACTGAGCGAGAGGCAGAAGGAGTGTGTGCCCTAGCGTATTGGTGGAGAAGAAGAGAGGAAATAAAGAATAAGAGAAGGATTGTATACTAAACCCAAGTCGAGACGAGCAAAGAGATTGATCTCTTGGGGTTGGAAGCGTTTCCATCCAGTGCGAGTTCTTGCTGGAGACAAGATCGAGGCCCGAAGAAGAAGAACCTTTCTGTGCGAGTTCTTGCTGGAGACAAGGGCAAGGCCACAACCTTTCTGTGTAGAAGGGGAAGAGTTGAATGCCTCTACTGTTGGTTTGAGTGGAAGGGAGGCGAGGGCATGGCTTTGCCTGTAAAGCTGAGAGCCGACCCGACAAAATCACAATTGACCAGCTCTGGTGCGAAGAGGAAGGAGAAAGAGGGAGGAAGATGACTTCCCCTCCCACGTACTGTGCCAAAATCAAAGTAGGGTTTTTGGTGCGGGTGACTCTCAGTGAGCTAAGGAAGAAGAAGGCAGAGGTGAGGAAAGTGAACGAAGTACTTTTATGCGCGAGGCAGTGTAAGCTCATGAACCTTGTGTATAATAAATAAAGTCAACCGAGCCTTAAGAAGGTTCAATTTGGAAAATCTTATTCAATCATTATTAATTAAATATAATGTTATAGATTTTAAAATTAATATTTATTAATTTATTACATAAATCTTAAATCAAGGAATGTATGTTTTGGAGTCAGAAATTATTGATTTCACATAAGAAGAAAAACGTACGAGTGAGGTAGGAGATTAATTCGAGAAACTTATAAGGTAAATGGTAATGATTACATTATTATTATAATAAATGATATAATTTTTTAAGGGTTCGTTTGGGGCAGCTTATTTGGTGTGGTGGCATTTTGAAAACGCACATGGACTGTTTGGGTAAACAACGTTTTGACAGCTTATGCGTTTTGAAAATGCTGAAAGCAGCGTTTTCACACCGCGCCTAAATGTGGTGACAACTTTCGGACAGCGGTTTGACTTTCCCATAAAAATAAAAATTTATAATAGTCACCACACCTAACATATCAGCATATTATTTTTAATCAGTTTATCAACAAATTATTCAATAAGCTGCAGCTGCTCTAAAGTGACCCTAAATTAATGTTATTAAATTTTCTTCTATTAGGAAGTGTGAGAGAAGATTGATAAATCCTTGGGTTTTAACGAAGAAGAAAAATAATTTTAAAGTAAAAATAAGATGTGTTTTAATCATAAAAATCTTACCTAGTTAAAATTTTGTCGATTATTAAATATTACTTTATAAGTTTATGAGTTTTAATTAGGTTTGTTGATTTAAATGTGTAATGAGTGTTAATTGAAGAATAAGAAAAAGGATAATTGAAGGAAAAGAAAAAGGCATTCAATTTAGGTGAATAATTAGTTTCTTGTATGTATTAAATTAAGATTTTATTAAATAAAAAATTGCACTATTGCTTCATATACTTATTTTTATAATCCGAAGCATATTGTGAATGAAAGAATTTCTGAAATGAATGAAGTAAAAATAGAAAAGGTTAAATATTATTTTTATGACTTTAAATGGAAGTAGTTAAAATAAATGAAATGCAAATCCATATGTCATTCAGGATTACCTCAGATGACATTGGCAGAATGCGATATACCCATGCACGAAAAAAAATGAAATGGTAAATGTGTATTTTTAGGTGCAAAATTTTGTAGTTACATACCGATATAATTTTGTGGATACCTTCAGGTATGACAATAATCTTGATACGAATTTTTAAATATATTAAAAAGGGTAAATATTTAAATTGAAATGAGAAATAGATTTAAATTGAAAGCTTACAATTTTATCAAGTAATGCACTATATTTCTTTTGTTCATTCATATATAGCATTTGCATATGAATTTAATGTATTTTAAAATTATAATTGCTTATTAAGTCGTAAAAACTTATTGTTGATTTTAATTGTTTCTTTTAAAAAAAATTGTAGATTGATATATCTAACATGAGAGAATTAATTTACGGAAGGAGAACTACTGCTGATAGGTATTATGGTTGTAGTTTTTTTTTACTATTTTCTTCTGGGTAGTGATCTACTATTATATGCTGGTTTGAGATGTTGTCTATAGACTGTAATTAATTTTGGATGTTTAAATTTTTATATAATATACTTTGTGGTTTGTTAGTGACTCGTATATATAGAACACTCTAACAGTCTGTGGAAGTAAATTATATTTTAATATATTTTGTTTGTAGTTTTTTATTTGGTTAATTTCTAGCTATCAGGTCGGGTCATGACAAATTCAATTATTAATTGTAATTTTAACATTTTTTATTTTCAGATATTGTCTCTTTTTTTGGTAAAAACTATTCTAACAAAATATTGAATTATGTTGATTTCTTGAAATATAAAAAAAGGCTCTTGGACTCTAAATTGTCATGAACCAGTCTGATAATTTAGAATTAATCAAGTCAGGAACTGCGGACAATATTAACATCTATTTTTTTTCCACAGATATTTAGAATTTCTAATATATACAAAAGAGTTACTAAGTAATTACAAAGTATACTATACAAAAATAAAAATATCTAGACATATTTACATAGTCTGTAGACAACATCTCAAACTAGTATATAACACTAAATTATTTTCAGAAAAAAATAGTACATAAAGCTACAATCATAACACCTATGAGCAGTAATAGTCCTATAAATTAAATTCTTTCTGTTAGACATATTAATCTACAATTTTTCCTGAAAAAAAAATTAAATTCAATAGTAAGTTTTCATGATGTAGTAAGAAATCATAATCTTAATATGTATTAAATTAATATGTAAATGTTATGTATGAATGACCAAAAGAAATATAGTTCATTACTTAATAAAATTGTAAAATTTCATTTTAAATTTCTCTTCCCATTTCAATTTAAATATTTACCCTTTTTACCCTCTTTAAGAATTTATATCAGGATTACCGTCATACCTGAAGTTATCCTCAGAACTGTATCCATAGATACCTTCGAAATTTTACACCCAAAGACACCTTTATCATTTTCATTTTTTTTGTGCAAGGGGTATATTGCATCCCTTGTTAGTACCATCTGAAGATATTCCTGAATGATTTAATTTTGTAGATTTCATTTCTTTAATTATTTTCATTTATAGTAATTGAAATCACTATTTTTTCTTTTTCATTTTCACTTCATTCATTTCAGTAATTCATTCATTCACAATATGCCTCATATTATAAAAATATGAATATAAAACAATAATGCAATTCTTTATTTAATGAAACATTAATTTAATACATACAATAAAATAAATTATCACCTGAAATTCATTCACAATATGCCTCACACAGGTTGGCGGCGCTTCTAACCTCAATTAATCGCTTAATCTCTCTGCTAGTCTCGGCTACGGTTTAGCATGCAACCATTCCTTCTCTTACTCTTCCTCTCCTCTCTTCTTCTCCACCAATCGGCTAAGACACAAACCCCTCCTCCCGTCTCTCACTCAGTCTCTCGATCCATTATGTGATTCCAAACGAGTGAGAAACCAGTCTCCTTAAGTGAAACCGTTGAGACAATTATTCTATCCCACTGGTTCGATTTATTATTACTTATTATTATTATTATTATTATTATTTTATTTTTTTTAAAGTTATTACAAAATTCATATTTTAACTTCACAATGCGCTAGAGGCAATTTAACCACTTCACCAACCTCTCTACTCATTTACTGACCAAAGACTAGTAATTTTGGCAGATTATGGATTCCTAGGAATTGTAAGTAGTTGTGGATTCTGTAAGCACCAAAAATTTACCTTTTCTTTCCCCCAGATTCTCCTGTTGTCACACAAATCAAATTTATTTCCTTTTACATCGTTGCCTTCTCGATTCAGATTTTGCAAATTTTCTCATTCCTTTCCCGATACTTTCCCTATTGGTCTCCTGCCTGCTCCTTGCCACCTTGCCGATTTGTCGAGCATCAATGCTCTATAAGAGTGGGGCTAATGCTCTTATCGATCTCTACCTCGCCTCTCCCCCCTACCTCCTTTCGATCTACCTCCTTTCTTTCTCCCGATTTCGCACGAAACCATCGCCTTCATGATTGAACCCCTACGGTACTGTCGTGGTTGGAGTTAACAGAGAAGGCGACGCTAGGATCGTAGCTTACAGAGACCTGAAACTCCCATCTTCCTCTCCTTTCTGTTCGCTCCTACCCGAAACTGTCGAGGAAGGTAACACTCGTTTGCTTTGCCTCCATCCCTCTCATGCATCTGCGATTCTAAATTCCATAAATCCCTTCCTAGAAGGATTCTTAACCCGAGATTTAAGGCAAACCGAAAGAAAAAAAAAAAAAAACGGGATTTATAAAACTAGTGGGATTTGTGGATTCCTTTTTTTTTTCTACTTATTAAACTTTCTGGTATTACATATGTAAATCTCTTAAAAATTTATTCATAAATTATAATTTCTTTCATATCAAAATAAAAGAAAAACTAAATAATATTTGATTATGTTAGTTATGGTTAATTAGTTCATATATTCCTTCTTTTAAGAATATAATTATAATAATCTATTAGATACGCATACATCTATCTTTGTAGGTCTTTTATAATATATCTAATTTAATGAATAAATAAGTTTAATTATTTAATAATTTTACTTTTAAATGGTTTAGGATTGCTAGTCGAACCGTCAAACTTATAAAAGTGTCATGATTGCTGTCTAGAGGGAAGTAACTGTTGTTTATTTGAGGATAAACATATCATTCCTAGTTAGAGGCATTACTCCTTGTTAATTGTAGTAGAATCACACCCATTATTTATGTTTTATCAGTCATGCCCTTGCTACTTCAATTATAATATTGCACTTGTTATATACCCACTTTATTGTTCTTGATGAAATTAATATCTTAATTTATTTTTGCATATTTGAATAATCCTACAATTATAGTGTTTTACTTTTCTTGCATTTTATGAACTGCACATGTATTCACGTCATATCACAAGGTTGTGTAAAATTTCATATTTTTTATATACCATACCCGTGAAAACAAATTGGTATATTTACGTGTGGTTTTATGTAGGTTGGTAGAACCTTTTTTGAATTTTGCCTAACCGGGCCGAAGGACCAACATAGTGACGACTCTACAGGAAATCGCCGAGTTTCCTTGGGTTGGGATTTGATCTTCCTGATTTCAGGATCTCTGTTAACACTGAATATATATATATATATATATATTTTTAGACCCATATTTTATACTTATTTTTGGTGATATTGCACCTTAATGGAACGAATTTGATATATATTATTTTTTTATTTTATTTTATTTTTTTAAAAAGGAATGACCGAAGGCTATTAGATGAGCCTAGGCCATCGCTAGGTGTGCTATATAAATATATAAATAAATGGAAGTTAAATGATAAGAAATTTGCTTGGACATGGTTGCATGCTTCATATGATATGCATATTTGATATTTACTCTCCATTTGTTGGTCTTACAATGTTACTTATGTACGTAGTGATTTTTCCTTATTTGTTCATACTGCATGCCAATTCCCCTTGACGTTTATACTTCACTGAGTTTGTCAAACACATTTTTGATATTTTTGCATAACAGGTTCTATTCAGCCACTAGTAAGACCGTCTCCATCGGAGCAAGTTTTTTCAGTTTTAGTTTCCCAGTTTTGATATTTTTTCTTAGTATTTATTTTTAGTTATTGTATTTTGTTTATCTTTGTTGGGTCTAAATAGTTAATCTATGTTATCATTTTTATTTTGATTCAGCCAGTTTTTATTTTCAGTCCAGCTGTATCATTGAACTTTTCAATATTAATAAAATTTATATTTCTTTTTCTTTTATTTTATGCAAGTCTTTTTATGAAAATACAAAACAAGTTTATTTCATTTCATCATGACCTTCGTTGTCGGGGCGAACCGCCTTCCGGACCCAGGTGTGACATATTCTTCAACAAAAATAAAACAAAAATGAAATCATTTGTGCTCGTTTCACAGACCTGTTAGTTGCACAATGAGATGTGTTTTATCTGAAATAAGCAAGAAGCTTGGCTAGCACTACCGTCCATAATTTCAGCAATTTTTTTAAAATATAACAAGTACCAACCATAGCATCAACAACTAAATACCGTGATAAATTTAATTATTCACATCTACTTTCTAAATGACATATTTACACATCACACCATGAAGTACATTCTCAAAGTCCATTTTATGTTACGTCTTTTTTTTTTCCTTACATTTTTCATGACCTATGCCCAGGTAATGATAGCTGCTAAATGTATGGTAACTTTGGTTCATTTTACACTGTATTTTACGAGAATGTTGTTATTTTAGATATTCACATTTCCTCAAAATTGAAATGAAAGTTTAGAGACTAAATTTATTAACAAAAAACTGATACTGGCGCTAAAACTGATTTTAGAAATCTTAGTATTGGGTGTAAGTCACTACTACACAAGCCATATTGGCAAAATTAAGGCTTTTTTTCTTTGTTCTAAGAATTTATTTTACAAGCACAATCCTTATTATTGTCATAGGCCATTTTATAAAGGTGGATTGGGCCAAATTTTAATTTTTAGGTTAATTCATTTGCATATAAATATGTACCAGAGCCAAATTCTTGTGTAGATTTCAAGCATCATTTTTTAAAATTTTTGCAGAAAATTCGGTTGATTTCTTGATATCATATTCCCATCTGTAAATTTGAATTGTTTGTCCGATTATTGTCTTTTTATGCATTTCAAGCTTGCATGTGAAAATCATACTTTTTTAAGGATTTTTGAAATGTGTGGTTGTTCGACATGCTAACTTGTGAGAGTCTAAAGTTACCTCTTTGATTTAATTATGGAAACTTTTGCATATAGTTGTGATAGTGAAAGTTGGTGATCTTTTCAGACTAACCATATAAAAAAGTAACAAACCAAAATTTCATGATCTCACTTAATTTAAAAATTAGTAATCGAGCTGATTAACAATCAAGTTTAGTCCACGTAGATATCGTATGCATTATGAAGTGACTGTTTTTTTATTATAAAAAAGTAACAAACCAAAATTTCATGATCTCACTTAATTTAATAATGAGTAATCGAGCTGATTAACAATCAAGTTTAGTCCACGTAGATATCGTCTGCATTATGAAGTGACTATTTTTTTATAAGAGAAATTTATCAAAATAGACCATTGTAGGGGGGTTCATTTTAGTACCAAAATATATAAAATGTCAATTTAGTTCCTAGACTATTTTAATGGGGGCTAAAATAGTCGTTCCTAGAGACTATTGCATCCCATATTAAAATATTATCACTATTAATTTGACATTTTTATGAACTTTGGGACTAAAATGACCCCCCATGTAAATAGTCAGGGGTTTGTTGTGGGATCTGAAAATTTGACACTGAGACTCTCGTCGAGAGCTTATATGTTAAGTTTTGGGTCAAATTTTCAGAAGACATTGAGATAATAGATAAGACACCACCCAAAGATTTCACTCTCATTTTGCGAGGACTTTAAAATCCAGGTTCAAGGTTTCTCATAGGCACAAGCCTCTATGGTTAATTACCGCTCTCGATAAAGGGAGAACACTTTTGATTAAGGTTAGTCATTAGGCACTAAGTATTCAGGCTTAGCATATACAACAACAACATCATCAAGCCTTTATCCCATTAAGTGGGGTTGGATACATGAATCCTTTTTCTCCATTGCATCTTATTGAGCGTCGTATTTTCATTTAATTTTAATAGATTAAGATCATTTTTAATACAATATGCTCAATTCTTTTTAGGTCTACCTCTGCCTTTCTTAATACAAGTCGAATCTAAAACATCCTAAACATCTACTCTCCTAAATGGATCATCGGATGGTTGACGTTTAATGTGACCAAGCCATCTAAGTCGACCTTCTCTAATGTTGTCCGCAATTGGAGCTACAATCCTATTACAGATATATTCATTTCGCATTTTGTCTTTAAGTGTCAAGCCACTGATCCACCTAAACATTCTCATCTCAGCAACACTTAACTTGTTTTATGCTTCTAATTTAAAGGCCAACATTTCACGCCATAGAGTATTTCTAGTCTTACCACAATCTAATAAAATTTTCCTTCAAGTATAAGCTGTACTTTTCTATCACACAATAGGTCTGATGCATTCCTCCGCTTTAACCAAGGAACTTGAATTCTACAGTTAGCATCCCCATTTATATCTCCCTCACATTGAATAATAGATCCGAGATATCTAAAACATTCACACCTTTTAATGATTTTATCACCCCATAAATACAAATTTACCACTAGATTTACTAATGCTCAATTACATTCAATATATTCAGTTTTAGATCTACTCAAACAAAGGCCTTTAGACTCCAATTTAGATCTCCATAATTCAAGTATTTCCTGAACTCTTTCTCTGGTCTTATCCTCAAGAAGGATATCATCAGCGAAAAACATACACCAGCGTACATCCTCTTGTAAATGTTCAGTAAGTGCATCCATAACTAACACAAAAAGATATGGGCTTAAAGCCGATCCTTGATGTAATCCAACCGAAATAGGAAAATACTTGGTTAATTCTCCTTTTGTTCGAAAACAAGTAACAACTCTAGTATACACATCTTTAATGACTTGAATTTAAGTCATATCAACACCTTAAGTCATATCAACACTTAAGTCATATCAACACCTTTCTTCTCTAACTCTCCAAAGAACTTCCTTGGAACCTTATCGTAAGTTTTTTCTAAGTCAATAAAAATTATATGTAGATCCTCCTTACTCTCTATGTACTTCCACATCAAACCTCTAGCATCAACTATAGTTTCCCGACATAAATCCAAACTGATTATGAGAAATCTTTTTATCATATCTTAACTTATGTTCAATTATCCTCTCCCATAATTTTAAAATATGACACATTAACTTAGTTTCTCTATAATTTGTGCACTCTTTTGCATCATCTCTATTCTTACAAAAATGAACCAAAATAATTTTGCTTCACTTCTCGGGCATTTTTTTAATTTTAAAAATAATTTTAAACATTTTAGTAAGTCAAGAAACTCTTAAATCTCCTAAATATTTCTACACTTCAATTGAGATATCATTAGGTCTTACTGATTTTCCAACCTTTTTTTTAAGGCCTCCTCAACTTTTATTTTATTAATGCGATAGTAAAAATGAAATGATTTATTATTATTAACGATATTAAGATCAATAAGGTCAATCATATTTTTAGAAACTTCATTAAAATATCGACAACTCTATAACTTGTCACTTCCAATGGTACGGCTACTGAGTACTATTGGTATGGTCAAACTCATATCATTAAGTACAGGGTTGGTGGGCTCCACCCATTAGACACATAAGGCCCATTAAGTACTTGGACTTTCTTGTTGCTTAAGAAAAAACTCTTTTTTGGATGTACATAGTGAAATGTAGCAAGTATAGGGTAAACTTATAGTTGGCTAACAACATGTCAACTGCAGCTGCCATAGATTTTAGCAATTTAAGAATTGTGTATACAGCATTTAATTAAAGTTCTTCGGTATTTGAATCCTTTAGTAGGATTTTCTTTAATGTTTGTTTTACTACAACCTGATTGACCTGCCATATTAAAAAGCTGTTATGTCTCTCTCATAATATTTCTTTTGAATGATTAAATTCAAAGCTGTTGTATGTTTACAATAACAACAACAAGAAGCCCTTATCCCACTAGGGGGTCGGCCACATAATCCTTTTTCTCCATTGTTTCCTATTGAGTGTCATATTTTCATTTAATTTTAATAAATAAAGAGCCTTTTTTATACAACATGCCCAAGCTTGTTGTATATTTCCAAAAAATAAAATAAAAAAGGGGCATTTACATAAATACAACCCAATTCCTATGTATTTACATATCTAGCACCTAAACTTATATTTTTTAACATTTATACCACCAAATTTTTTATATCACATAAAAATACCAACATCTTGACTTTTAAATAGTGAAATACACATTTTCATGCATAGGTAAGGTGTCATGTATGTAAAAATTGAAGTTTAGGTGTTAGATATGAATATACATAGGAGTTGAGTGGTATGCATGTAAATCTCCCAATAAATAATCTGAGTTTAGAAAACTAGTGTTAAAAGAAGAACAATGCAAAGGTAGTTTACAATGGGATGCGATTTTAGTGAAGTTCAGAAACAAAGGAAAGCAATCACCATAGGAATATAACTAGTTAGAAGAATATCCTAATCAGTTTATGTACGCCAAACATCTTTCTTTTACTGCACTTAAATTAGAAAATTAATTTTTAGATGGGGCTTTTTGTCAGAATGCAATTTGTAAAACAATGCTATCATGAATGAGGATTTGTAAATATCTGTGCTCTTGCTTTTGTTTTGTATTTTGTTACTATAGTTATGGGCATTAAAGTGAAGTTTACAATTTCATCACAGGCTGGAGAAATATATGAGATGCAAGGGCTCGTGTTTCGCTAGCATGGGGGCTGATCAACCTGCCGAAGTAGTGGACAATGCCCCCAAGGATATGGTAACTTTTTGGGAAATTTGCATGCATATCACTTTGTTCTTAGGTATTTACCTATCAAATACTTGAAGATTGATATTTACATTTGTAGCACTTTGGTGTTATAAACCTATGCATGAAGGTATTTCACTGTTAAAAAGTAATAGTGATATTTTTGACGTGATGTTAAAATTTGAGTGGTATGTATGTAAATATCAATGTTTGGTACATAGATATGTAAATATATAAGAATTGTGTGGTAGTTATGTAAATGCTCCTAACTTTTTTGTACTCTATATATCAGTGCATCATTAGACTACATAATGTTGTCTTAGATTAAACGCACAAGGGCATAAGAACTATTTCATCCAGAGAGACTTTGGGATTAAGGATGATTGAGCTCTCAAATTGTGCACTTGAAAATATTTTTTCACTTCGAAGATGCAAATAACCTTTAATTTTTGAAATATTTACATGCATACCACTCAATTCCTATGTATTTACATATGTAACACCTAAACTTCAATTCTTACATACATGCCACCTTATGCTTGAAAGTTGTATTTCACTTTTTAAAAGTCACAATAGTGATATTTTTGATGTCATATAAAGGATTTGAGTGGTAGAAATGTAAAACATAAAATTTAGGTGTTAGATATGTAAATACATACAAATTGTGCGGTATGTATGTAAATGTCCCTTAAGATTTATAATACTCTACTTATGCATTGAAACATGTATTTCACTTTTTAAAAAGTAATAATTGTGATATTTTCTTATGTGATATTAAAGATTTGAATGTTGCAAATGGCAAAAATCATAGTTTAGGTGTTAGATATGTAAATATAAAGAAATTGTGTGGTTATCAGGTATGCATGTAAATGCCCTTGACCGAATGCAATACTAAATGCACAAATAATTAACCACGAAGTGTTTCTTGCGCATTTTTATCAAATTATTTATAATTTCAAGATTTTTTTTTTCTTAATTTGAAAATATATTGAAAAGAAGTTTAGTTATATTAGGGCATTTCTAAACCCTAAACCCTAATATAAAGAAATTGTGTGGTTATCAGGTATGCATGTAAATGCCCTTGACCGAATGCAATACTAAATGCACAAATAATTACCCACGAAGTGTTTCTTGCACATTTTTATCAAATTATTTATAATTTCAAGATTTTTTTTTTCTTAATTTGAAAATATATTGTAAAGAAGTTACTTTTAACTTGATGATTATCTGCCTGCTTTGAAAATCAATTGCTTTTAACTATTGCAAATATTTACTTTTCTTTGTATTAATATGATAATTGTTCCAACTATATAATCCGTTATCATTGAGATATCACTCTTTGCTTTGATTTTCTTCTCAAAAAATCATCAAGCTATACTTTGACAAACATTTAAAACGAAAATAATGTATAGTTTATGTGGTATTGCAAAGAAAATAATTAAGTGATAATTTTGTAAATAGCGAAGTTTCAGGTATTATGTAAAAAATTCTCTCCTGTTATTATTAACTCAGGTTTATTTATTTTGGATTTTCAGTATCCCGGAGCATGTTTATACTCTCAAGCAGATTCTATGCTTTCATGTGATGGTTCTCATAAGCAAACCAGGCGACTTTGCCCCTGTGCTTGACAAGCTTTAGAATGTATGTATCATTTTTATTTAATGCTGTTAAAAAAATTACTTTATTTTGTAGACATTTTTCCTTTTTTTTCTGTTGAACACCTGATTTCATTCACATAATGTACTTCAACTTTAATGATTATACTTTATTTGAATATCAAACAAATCAATCTAAATACTGCACTCACTTCAAAGTAAAGAATTCAAAGTAAACAAATCAGCATGTTTTATATTGTAGTCTTCTTAAAATAATTCAATTAAGAACTTATTATGAACATAATTCTAATTCAAGAATTTTGAGAAGTCCTCACATAATAATCAAGTGACATTTATATACACACACACACACTAGACAATTCTTATTTATTTACATATCCAACACCTAAAGTTTGATATTTACACTTATAACACTCTTGCCCTGAACCTATGCATGAAAATGTGTATTTCATTTTTTTTAACATAGTGATGGTGATATTTTTTATGGGATGTTAAAGATTTGAGTGGTATTTGAGTGGTATGTATGTAAATATATGTAAATATGAATGTTTAGGTGTTATATATGTGGATTCTATTTAGATAGATTGGCATTTACTTACATACCACCAATTCCAATGTATTCACATCTAACTCCTAAACTATACGTTTTAACATTTATACCACCAAAATTTTTATATCACATAAAAAATAGAGGTTCTTACATACTGCAAACTCCAAACATCCAAAATTGCATATCACAAACCCTTGACTTAAAAATTACCCCTCTTGCACTCTGTTACACCTCCGTCCACCATCACTCTTTCTAAAGCCTTATAAGAAAGGGGCACGATTCTTCTTCATTTTTTCATTGTCCCTGCGACTGTCTCCTTCCTCTGTCCGTCTCGTCTCCTGTTTTGTTCGAAGCTGGAGCCTTCGTTGTGAGCTTTGTCTGAAGCTGAAGTCTTCGTTGTGAGCTTTGTCCAAAGCTGGAGCTTCCGGTGCGAATGCCTACCCGTGCCTCTCTCCGACCGTCTCTTGCTTTGTCCGAAGCCTCCTACCGAAATAACACTCTTCTTTCTCTTCGTTCCTTCCACCCTGCTTTGCATGCTCAGCCCCTCTAAATTCCGTTGAGAGCTTTGTCTGAAGCCGGAGCCATCATGAAGCCCCAGTCCAGTCCTCTCTTCTATTCTTGATTGTCTTGTCTCCTCCCTTTGCCTTGTCGCCTTTGGAGCCTCCGTCGTCACCGAATGCGCAATCCAATTCTCTCTTCTCTTCTTGTTTGTTTTTGTTTTTTTTTAACGTTTTTTGGCTTTCCCATTGTCCAAAGCAGGATGCATTACTTATAAGAAATCATTCCTTCTTTAATGAAATGGAGATTGTGTTGGAGAGCTAGAACTAGGGAAATGAAACTCTGGGGCAAGGAATGAATCTCACACATGAAAGCGTTGTTGGCTTCATTTGGAATTTCAATAGTTTGATCACCTATCTATATCAAAGAACTTAAAGATGTATTTTCTGATTATGCATTGTGGTATTAGTAACAGGTGATAGTGTCTTGTTAACAGCTCGAAGCTTTCCACCCAATGTTAAATACGTACCACTGAATTCCTTTGGAAGATTGACATGCATACCACTTAATTCTTGAAGAGAGCCATGTTATACTGTCTTTTGCGATTTATAATGTTTTATTCATCTAAAATTTTCATTTTGCATCTATATGATGATTTATTCACCCAAATTTTTATCATTATAACTTACAAGAATTGCTCTTTGGATTGTTCTATGCTGATGATATCCTCATAGGAGATGTCGTTTGTCCACACTATTTTTGAGCAGGATTTCATTTGATTGTGCTGCAGAGATCTCAAGTGAGGTTGTATATTAACTAATGAGCTCGAGTAACAAAAGCCCATATAGTGTTGTATCAAGTTCAAATAAGTAAAGCAAGATGAACAAATTGAAGTTGCCACAAATTGAAGTTGCCAATGAACAAATTGAAGTTGCCACATTAATTTCATTTGATGGTGCTTCAGAGATCTCAAGTACGGCTGTATATTAACTAATGAACTCGAGTAACAAAAGCCCATATAGTGCTGTATCAAGTTCAAATAAGTAAAGCAAGATGAACAAATTGAAGTTGCCATTATTTTTTGTTTGTAAACTTGTAGATTTCAGATGTTTTCTTTGGATTGTAAACTTTATAATTTCTACAAACCTCCTATGGATTGATTTGAAGCTAGTTCAACGGTTGATTTACAATTTATTAATGTTGATTTGGATCAACTTTAAGCTTAGATTGGTGGTCGAATTGGGACTGATATGTAATTGATTTAAGATTGATCATTTATGTAACTGTAATTTGCAAGAGTATACAGTGTTTCTTGTCATAAGTGCATCATGCATTTACTCTTTTGAATATATATTAATCCTTTTGGAAGATTTACAAACATACCACTTGATGCCTATGTTTTGTTTATTCATGTTTATTGTGTCTGACTATATTTTGTTTTGTTTTATATGTTTCCGTGCGATCCTATTGTGAGAGTGGATTTAATTGGTGATCGAGACAAGCCATTGCAAATCACATTTAAATATGATATACATTGGATAAAATCTAAGATTCAATCAAGAACGAGATACGTTGGTGGGAAGAAGAAAACTATTACTATTCAAAAAGATATTGTGAATTTACAGAAGCTAATGGAGGATATTGACGTGATTTGTCCTTGGCTTAAAGGACATGAGTTTGAGTTGAGATATCATATATGTGAAACATTGCCCAAAAAATATATTCATATCACCAGCATGTTGAAGTTATGTAAATGATTGTTCGTTCTAGTGGATATGACCGAGCTGAGGTAATGATTATCACACATAATCAAAAAGATATTGAGATGTGCCCAGGAATAACAAGTTCAAGTTTGAAGAGTATTTGGTTGCATATTTTGGAGGTGATAATGATTAAAAATTGTTGTGCTTTTTCTTGATTCAGAACATTTTCAGGCAATTTATTCAATCTACTATGATAAAAAAAATAAATTTAGTTTGAAGTTCCGAGATGACAATAGATCCTGCATTGTTGTTATATGTGTTGGAGAGTATGTGTTACAGTATATGTTGATGACACTTATTTTTAGATAAGAAAATTTATGTTGATGCATTTATGCTCTGGTGTGAACAGTGCAGGGAGTAAACAAGCAATATCAGCTTGGGTGGCTCATGAAATAGAAGAAATTGTGAAAAAGAATCGTGAGATCCCTCCTCCAAAGTAGATTAAGAACAATTTGGAGAATTGATATGGGCTCTCAATACCATATATGAAGTTATGGAGATCAAGAGAAGAAGCAAGGAACAACATCTTCAAATTGATTGATAATAATTATAAGTGGGTACCCGCTTTGCAGACAAAATTTATGATAAGAAATTTAGGATCATATATTTCATACACTTGGAATATGTAGGATTTCTCTTTCAAAAGATTTTTTTTTTGGTTAGTTTTAAACTCTCCATTGATTGATTTCTAGTAGGTTGTATACATTTGATTGGCGTCGACACTTGCCATTTAAAGTTCATGTACCATGGTGTTTTTCTGTCTGTTACTTTATTGGATGGAAATAATGTACTATTTCCCTTAGTTTTCGCTGCTGCTGAAACAAAGTTAAGAAAGATTTGGCAGTGGTGCTTTGAACAATTGGCTGAATCGATTGGTTGAGCAACATAATCTTGCTTTCATATCTGACATGGAGAAGGGGATTGGAGAAGCAGTTAAGCTTGTATTTCTACATGCATAACTTAGGGGTTGTATGTGTCATCTATGGAAGAATTTAAAAAATTTGTTTCATTGTAAGGACTTCGATAAGGTTGTGAGATTAGTGTCTCCCAAAAAGTAAATTGTTACATTAAGCATGAGTTCTATGATGAGATGAATGAGTTAAATAGTGTCCCGACAAGGGTCATATGGTTTACCTTACAAGTGGGCTGGAAGTGATTTCTCGACTGTGATTAAAAGTCATTATCGTAAAAATAATTTGGCAGATTCATTTATTTCGTGGGTGGGCGAAGTATCATGACCCTGCCTGATAACTTTGCATTAACTAAGTAAGGAATTACAATTGGATATTATTAACATTTCATTTACTTTCTATAGGTTTTCATGACTTCCAATATATAAAAGAGTCGATAAGAAACCAAAAAGTACACTACATAGAAATCAAAATATTAAAAAAATAACGACGTAATCTGCTAACAACCTCTCATTCAACATATCACAGTGTTTTACTAACTAGAAGAAAATAATAATAAAAAGAAACTTACAACCACGTCACAATATAATACCTGTCAGCTATAGTCCTCCTCTTGTGAACTAAATCCCTCATGTCAGACATATCCACTTATAATTTTTTCTGAATGAAACAATTAAATTCAACATTATGTTTTCACGATTTAGTGTGCAATTATGTTCTTATAATGCATTTTAAATTCATATTCAAATGCTATGCACGAATGACCCAAAGAAATGTAGTTCATCACTTAATCAAATTGTAAGCTTTCATTTTAAATTTAACCATTCTCATTTTAATTTAAGTATTTACCATTTTTAACCTAAGAAGTTATCAGGATTGTCATCATACCTGAATATATTGTAAAAATCATACATATAGGTACCCTAAAAATATTGTGTAAGAAAGTACAATTTTGTCATTTTTATTTTCTTTTTCTTGTATGGGTACATCACATTCTCTGCTAGCATCATCTGAGATAATCCTGATTGACTCAAGCCTTTTCTTTTCATTCCTTTTAATCACTTCTATTTAAGGTCATAAAAATCACTATTTTCACTTTTTCATTTTCAGTTCAGCCATTTCAGTAATTCTTTAATTCACAACATGTCTTTGATTATCAAATTAGATTTATTAAGCAAAAGTACAATTCTTTATTTAATGAAACTTTAATTTAATACGTATAAAAAATAATTACTAACCTTTGCCGTAAAGGGCCTCTTTACAAGCTTAAAGCTCTCGTTATTTTTTTTTACTATCACCTCCTCTTTGATCCTACTTCTTTTGCACAAACCATGATCCAAAGCCTTAATTCATCCAATTAATTTTTTTTAACTATTTTTATAATTCATTAAATCATACTTAATAAAACTATTTAATTAAACAAAATATTTTATATAAATAAACATTCAAACTCTTATTTTTCTTTATTGAGCTCGGATACGTCCTGCCCTCACCTACATGCTTCACCTTCTTTCTGATTTTCATTAACCCTAAAATCCATTTTAACACTTTGAGTTTAATTTGTTACATGTTACAAAACTCATAAAAATAATATAAACCTTCATGTTATCTTAATCCATGACTCGGCTCAGTCCCCCTTATCCCGCACGCAATGCTTCATTGGGCTCGGTCCACTTTAAGGCTCATTTCCCCTTATCCCGCACCCTTCGAGATCTCCATCTTCGTCCTCCTTTTCCTACAAACTTGGACCCAACACAACATGCATGATCCTTCCTCCTCTTTCCTCTTCGCACCAAAGTTTCTCAACTATGGTTCGTTGGGGCCACTCTCCACTTCACCCATGAAGCCGCCGTAGCCTTCTATTCCTTTTCTTGACAGAGCCTCAAACCTTTCGCTAACTTCATTCAAGTGAGGCTCGATTCAACAGAGACAGTGAGCTGATTTCTCTCCTGCAGACGGCTAGGGTACGGTGTTGGGCTTCCTCCTTGGTGTTGCTTGGTTCTAGCACAATACGCACGAGGTTCCCTTCGGTTAGGGTTCGACAACTTCTTTTTTCTTCTTTCATTTTCCTTCCTCTGTCTCTTGCTCTCCATTTCATATTGTTTCAATTGGTTTGAATGGGGCATGCGACTCCTAAAGACGAAACCTATAGAGACAATAATCCCTTAATTACCTATTAAATTACTATTTTTGTTAATAATAATGTTATTTATGTATTTATTTATTTTTAAATTTAGTCATTATAATCTCATTGTAAAAATTTCGTCCTCGAAATTTGAAAAGATTTAATACAAAAGCAAACATACATCATATGAAAAATTGCGGGTATCTTTCTTTTATATCAAAAATTTTCTCCCAAGTAGCATCTCTCTGATTTGTGCTTTCATAAAATTTTCACAAATGGAATCTCCATATTATAAATTTTCTTCATAATATAATCCAATATTCTTTCAGACTCTTTAGTATAAGTCAATTCAGACTGATATAAGCACTGAGCCCACTATCACCCTATTTGATTCATCTGCAATATACTTTCGAAGTGAAGAAATATGAAAAATATTATGCACTCTTTGCATATGAGCTGGTCAAGCCAATCGGTAAACCACATATCCAATTCTCTCCACAATCTTATTTGAACCTATGTATATCTCAGACTCAGTTTTTTTGTCTTTCCAAATGTTGCACACCCTTCAATGGACCGACTTTGATAAAGACAAACTTTCCAACTTCAAACTTCACTGGTTTATGTTTAGTATCATAGCATTTCTTTTGTCTATTTTGCATTGCTTTCAACCTATCTCTGATCAGCCAAATCTTTTCTGTAGCATTATCAATTAAGTCAGCTCCAATGACCTTTCTTTCACCTACTTTAGTCCACCATACAGTTGTTATGCACTTTCTTCCATATAAAGCTTCATATGGAGTAATCCCAATACTAGCCCTGTAACTGTTATTTTAAGCAAATTCTACTGAATGTATATGTGATTCCCATTCTCCATCGAAGTCAAGGACAAATAACCTTAGTAGATTCTCGAAAGTCTTAATACTCCTTTCTGATTGGTCATCTGTCTAAGGGTGAAAAGCTGCACTAAAAGTGAATCTGGTGCCCAAAGCTTCCTAAATCCTCTTCCACAATCTAAAAGTAAATCTATTATCTACGTCAGAGACAAATTGTCATTCCATGCAATCACACAATTTGATCCACATATAGTTGACTAATCTCTCAACTAGAGTTGTCTATCTAATGGGTGGGCAGACTTGGTCAATATGTCAATGACCCCGCCATGATCTAGGCAATCCAAACACATCTCTATTGCAATTTTGTCTCATTTCCACTTGGAAATCATTAAAGACTACAACTGACCTCCAGAATGTTGATTTTTTGCCTTCACTAGCTAACATATTGGACATTTAGTTACAAATTCTGTTACACTTCTCTTCAATCCTGACCACCAAAATGTTTCCTTAAGATCTTTATACATTCTATTACTCGGATGAATAGTATAGCCATATAAATATGCTTCATCTAGAATCTCGTCTCAAATTATCAACATATGGAATATAAACTCTGCCTTTATATTTTTACAATCTTTCATGATCTAACACATACTTTTTCTAACTGGCCGTCTTAACCTACTCCAAGATTTTCTGAACGCTACTATCTCTAGCTAATGAATCTTGGCTTTTGTCTTTCAAAATGACTGCACAATCAACTGATTTAATTGAACCATATTTTCATCACTATGATTGATTACAGATAGCTTTAGCTACACCAAATCTTTAGGTAACTGCTCCTGCTGAGCAAATGAATAGTTCAAATCACCTAAAGGCTTCCTCTCAATGCATTTGCCACCACATTTATCTTTCTCATATGGTACTGAATATTCAAATCATAATATTTAATAAACTCCAACAATCACTGCCTCATATTCAATTCTTTTTGGATGAATATATACTTAAACTATGATGATATGTAGATATCTCACATCTGACTTCATACAAATAATGTCTTCATATCTTAAGTGCAAACACAACTACTGCAAGCTCCAACTCATGTGTGGGATAATTTCTTTCATGTTTCTTCAATTGTCTTGAAGCATAGACAATGACATTTCCATGTTGCATTAGTAGACAACTCAACTCTTTTGAAGATGCATCAATGGAAATTTGAAACCCATCTAATCCTAAAGGAATAGATAACACTAGAGCAATTGTCAAACAAGACTTCAATTTCTAAATAGCATCTTCACAACAATCAGTCCAATCAAACTTCAATGCTTTCTGAGTCGATCTGGATAATTACATTGCAATATGTTCAAATTCTTGTACAATCTCATGTAATAACCAACCAGACCTTAGTAACAACAACATGTCTTAGCCAATCTGCAATCACATTGATTTATTATGATCCACAGAGATTTCATCTCCACTGATAATATAACAAAGAAAAGTCACACTTTTAAGTCAAAATTTAAATTTATAAAATTTGGCATATGGTATATTCTCTTTCAAAACTTGCAAAATAGTATGTAAATGATCTGAATGACCGACTTCATCAAGACAATTATAAAAGTATAAAAAATCAATTGAAAACCTTGTTCATCAAATCTATGAAAACTACTGGACCATCATTCAGTCCAAATGACATGACCACAAATTCATAATGTCCATATATGGTCCTGAAAACCGTCTTTGCTACCATAGATCAATTTTTGAAAATACAGAAGCTCCTTCCAGTTGATCAAACAAATCATCGATCATCGATAGTGGATAATTGTCTTTAAGTGTTAGCTTATTGTTAACCTCACTTTCGATCGAGGTGCAGTTTTTCCCTCCTTAGTAGCCTAGGATCTAGCCGTAAGACCTTTCTGTCGACTACTCCTAGAAAACTAGTGAAGAAGCACTCCCCGTTAACAATTCTGAACTTTTATTCGCTCGACTTGACGTTCCATATAGTAGTTTTGACCGCTATTGTTTAGCAGGTAAGGCGACTCTGAAGGAACTCAGAGAGTATTTCTATAGGATTGTCGGGCTTAGGATTGACTGTACTCGTTGATTTGGCTCCGCTGCGCTCTTTGCCATCTTGTTTAATCGAATTTGAGCCGAGTTTTTGACGTGATTCGGGTCGTGATGCGTTTTCATCCCAATGTCCCAATCGTCGATGATGTCATCTAAACGACTCTGGATGACGAAATAGACTGCGCCGATGCGTCCGGAACATC
>NW_018164869.1:1830630-1853782 GCF_001263595.1 Phalaenopsis equestris | reverse complement strand
TGCTTGGGCCCTTCACTCCCACGCTCGCCTCTTGCACGCGAGGCAATCTCGCAGACGACCCATCCCCTTATTATTGCCGAGGATCGTATCCTCTGCTCTCGACCCTCCTTGCCGCAGAGCGTGGCCTCTGCGAGGATCGTATCCTCTGCGCTCGATCCTTCTGCCGTATCTTCTTAATCATTCTTCTCCTTCTCTGGTGTATATTAGAGCTTGGTTTTGTAGCCCTGGGGGGTATGCCGAAAATCTCTGAGGAAGGAAATTCTGCCATTTTCTTTTCTCACTTCTTTAATTTTTTGGTGCTTGAATTGGTTTCCTCTTGCTGTTGGAGGAGTTGAAGTTGGGGAGTGCCTTTAAAGTTCCTGTGTTACTTTCTTTTGCTTCAAGGAGGTACCTTTTCTCCTTTTGTGCCTTGCCCTTTTTTCGGTTTTGCCCTGCCGAGCCCCTATCAGCTCGGTGCGATGGGTGATACAACATGCTGACTTAGTTGGCACTTATATTCTTGAATACATGATACTCAAGCATCTAGGAATAGAAATGCAAGCATACTTTAAGGGCTAGATTTGATTACCTGTTTAGAAGGATATAAGTATAACATGTTATCGGCTTTTCTCTTTTCCCTACTTGCTTAAAATGGTAAAACTATGACATATTTCTATTACTGTGAATAAGAAGGTTGAAACGTGTCTTTGAGATGATGCTAGCTCCTCTTTTCTCTTTTTGTTCAAAAGCAAGTTGGAATAATTGAAAATGTAGCTTTGAGCTGACGTTGGCTCCTCTTGCATGCATGTTGGGATATGTATTATGAGGCTATTCATCTATTCTTATTTAGCATGAGATATTGGAGAGTTTATTTGGCCCTTCATGCATGTTTGGGGGCTCTGCTTTGGTTTCTTATGGCTCTTCCTTGCTTGAAATACATGTTTTGGGAGGATTTATTTAATTTAACAAGTCTTGTAACTTGTTTTGATGGTTGGGTTTAGCACCTCACGAGGCATCACTTTGTTTAAACTTCTATTGGAAGTTGTTTTATGCTTGGAATATTTCAGTTGGGGGCCTAAATATACTCTCTATATTGTTGCTCTTGTTTAAGACATATGTTGGCTCTATATCTTGATGTTTCAAAAGGCATGTGAACTACTCTTTGGTTCTAAATGGGTCGGTTTCACCTTGAAGTACCTGGAACTTTAATTTCTGTTAAAGCTTGAGTTTCTATCTATGCTTGGGCCCTGTTTTAGCCTTGAGTGGCTCGGTTTCTGGCATCCGTTGGGGCTCGGTCTTACCTACTCTAGCTCTTGACTCTTGCCTGATTTTGAGGCTTATTTTTGTTTGATTTGGGGTGTGGCTTTATTCTTTTTGCCCCTTCTGGTTTTCGGTTTGCCTAAAAATGGCTGGGTTTGGATTTACTATCGTATACTGCATTTGATTAGCCTTTAAAGCTTTGATTTGATCTCTTTAGGGGCTCGGTTTTCACCTTGGAAGGGTTGGAGGCTGGGTTCTGGATTGAGATCTTGTCTTGTGTATGTGAGCTTTACTTGTTAACCTTGAGGGATTTATTTTGGCTTGATTTGGGAACTCGATTTGCTTGTTTTAGCTCCTACCCGAGAGCCTATTGTGGTGTTTATTCATGTCCCTGCTCCATAGTTGTGGGAAGGTTCGATTTTATTTGCTTTAACCCCTATTTGGGAGCTCGGTGTTGTCTTGTCCTGTCCCTACCTGAGGAGTGGTTTGGGTTTGATTTTTGTTTGCCTTAGTCCCTACCCAAGAGCCCATGATTGATGCCTTATACTTGTCCCTACTCGAGAGTTTTGGTGGCTGCCCTTTGCTTGCTTCTGTCTCTTACCCGAGAGCTTGTTGGGGGCCTGTTCATGCCGTGTTCTGGCCCTTACCCGAGAGCTCGTTAAGAGCCTGTCTTGTGCCCTTTTTCTGCTCTTACTCGAGAGCTTGTTGGGGGCCTGTCTTGTGCCTTTTTCTGCTCTTACCCCAAGGCTTTGTAGTGGAGTTGGTCCATGCTTGTTCTTAGCTCTGGTAGGCTATCCGGGGTTGTTTGACTCTTCTTGCCGAACTTAGGGTGACTTGAATGTTATGGATGAATCAAGTTTGCCATCCAAAAACATATGCTTTGCACTATCTATAGAGTGAGGTGATCAAAAATAAATTGAGCATATTTCTTATGTCTTACTTAGGGGAAATTGGAGCCGGTTTTAATGATTTATACAAGCTTGCCCATTCCTCTCTTACGTATCAAAAGCAATACTTTGGGTAGTTTTCCTGTTGCTACTGTGGCCGTGGGCTCCTTTTGTGCCTTGGGTTGCCTTGGCCGTGAGCTTCCGCTCCTTTTGTGCATTTGGTTGCCTTGGTCGCGAGTCTCTTTGACCCTATTTTGTCTTGACCAAAAGCCTTGGTGGCTATACCCCCCTCTATTGACCCCAACCGTGAGCATTTCTCAGGTTCTATGGGAAGATTTTATGCTTATTTGATATATGAGGCTATTGATTAATTTGGAAGTTGGAAGATCCTGATTTTTGTATGGGTTTGGAAATACTAGTGGTGGTTTCCCCGAGGTCACTTTCCTTTTGCTTGATTTATGAAGTTTGGGAGATTTCCGAATTTTATCTTGGGAGAATGTTTGGCTGAGATGAATTGATTCATAAAAATATCTTTAGGGTTTGGATACTGTCGTTAGGAGGTCATTTTGACTCGGGTTAAGCCATTTATAAAAATGTGAGAAAGTGATATCATTTTGGATTGATTCAAGGATCTTCGGGTCCTCCTTTTCAGGTCTTTTTCGTCATGAGTTTTGAGGGCTGAGTCATCCTTCGTTCTTTTTGATGTTTTAGGTAGATCAGTCCCCCATCTCTCTCACCCCATTTTTGTTCTTTTTTTTCCGTGTTTCTTAGTTCGATTTTTTGATGCTTATGTTCGATACATAAGTGTCCACGTATAACCTTTTGTTATACGTGAAACCATCAAGCAATGTCGCAAGTAAGTCGATTTTGTTTTGGGGCTTAGGGCGGCGATGACAAAGACACACCGGAGATAGAGCAGAATGATATGTCATCCTACGACATCAAGATCGAATTCAGGAACCAGTTGAGCTGTAGGATGACAGTATCATTCACCGACACAAGACTAGCGGGAGTTGACCCGAACCTTCTTAGGTTGTTGGTAGTCTTATGTCCGACAGCGCGATCGACCTGTGAATAACTATTTTTCAAAATTGATAAAAACTAATTTGATAAGAACAGATACACCTTTTTCTAAAACAAAAATATATTTTTCGCTACAAACAAAATTGATACAACCCACTTTTTGCATGTTTGAAACTAATGTGCATGCTGAAAATATAAATTTTAAATACAGTTTAAACATCGATTGTCCCCTTGTTGATCACCTGTTTAGGCTAAGGAGTGCCCTCCTGAGTTAGGTTCGATAGGACACCCTTCTAGTTGAATGACGAGCTTTATACATCCGGGTGACTGAGTAGCCTTTGACGACCTCGAGTACTAATATATAGTTGAGTCTAGCCTCGACCCGAGTGCTTGCAGTCCCCCTCTTTTCGGACTTTTCGTATGTTTTTTTTGGAATTTTTAGACAAAGCACCCGTAGTCTCTTTTCGGGATTTTGCAGTGTTTTCTACGATTTTAATCGATTTGTCGATTCGTCGATTTCCTCGCATTTCTCTTGTTGTGAGTCTTTTGATGATCTTTCTCGAGATTTCTGGACGATGTTTCTTTGTTTTCGTTTATATAAACATTTCAGTCTGTTTCCTGAAGTTTTGTTGCTGGTATCTGTTGCATCAATTACACTTAAGGAACAACGGACCTCCCATGTATACATGTTTGTTTAATGTTTACAACATGTTACTTTCTTGCAAATCACCTACCTGCTGTATTTTTTTTTTACTTTTATTTTACCCCGCATATTGTACTGTTCTCTCTACTGCTTGTCTTGTGCTACATATTCTACTGTTATGCTATACACTATACAACTTCAATATGTTTTCTATAAAATATCTAAATAACTATAAACATAGGGCCTCTGGATTTGACATCATAACCTGACACCCTAGAAAACTTAAACTCGTCACGACAAGGAACTTGGAGCTAGCGCGGTGGGCAGCACGACCATCTTCAACAGCAGAACATGTCTTCCCCAGTTAAATCATTCTTTCCTTAGAATTAAACAACAATCCATAGGATTTTGAGGTCGTTCGCGTGGTGCGACATAAATCCTCAACCTTTTTTTAGACATTTGTACAGCTCTACTGTGCAATCTAAGCCCTAAATCGTTTTAGGATTCCGAGGTTGTGGTCCGTCATGACCTAAATCCTTACATCTTCCAGGCTATTTATGTGATTGTTTCATCCCAGTGTAAGCCATAAATAAATAAAATTGGTAGGATAAAACACTTGAATATTTCTCCTCGAAATTGAAGCCAAACCATAGGGTAGACTGGGAAGTTACCGAAGATCTCCTCTGGATATGTGACATCCTCTAGTTATTCTTCCTTTGGATTCTGTAATAAATGCTCCAAATTTGAATCATTCCTCTTTCACACATCCTTGTCCGATTTCGTTGAAAAGTCCCATCATTTTAAGTTCTTGAAGATAATTTTTCCTGATTTTTATCGAGAGTATTCTTAAGTGACTTCGATCATTTAAGATGTAATTAACTATAGGGGCTTTGCCCTTATAGGAAGCTTTTCCGAACCCAACTTAAAATAAACCCTATTTAATTTTTCATATTAAATGAGAGAATTTGTCGGCAAATAAAATGGTTTCGCAGATCAAACTGACGTCATATATTTCTTAGTTTATTTGATCGAGTCTAATCCTCAAGTCTTGTGTTTATCCCTCGGGATAGATACACAGTTTGAGGTAGAATGTTATTTCATTTAAACTGTGAAAATTATTGGGTCAGTTTGATTTCATATTTTTCTAAACTTAAATCTATATGTAAATTAAAACGTCTTTCCGAAGCAGGTGACGAGATTTCCATTCCGACGACCGACAGCTTCCTACGGGCGACTCACCACACCCCAACTTTTTATCGCCGACACTTATTTAACTTCTTATAGTCAATGCACATTCTGAAACTCCCATCCTTTATGAATAATAATGGAGCTCTCCAATGTGAGGTGTCAAGTCTGATAAATCCCTTATCTAATAACTCCTATAATTGACTCTTCAACTCTTGTAACTCTTTAACGGTCATTCTCTAGAGTGCCTGAGATTAGAAAACATCTATTCCATTATTTTATGCTTTTTCCTATTCCAATATTGAATGAAAGGAATTATGAATGTGGTGAAATAATATGATAAATTATGTGTTAGAATAGTAACATTTCTATCATAATTGATTTGTTATCTAAATTTTGATAGTTGCACGATTTTGTCTATTATATATATCTTGACTCTCATAAACTAGCAAGAGCTTAATTGTAAAATCAAAATCAATCTCTCGCACTGGTGTAACCCTGATACATCACAAGAAAAATTTTCTAGATTTTCTTTTACCACTGGACTTAAAGGTTTTATTTCCTTAGAGCTATATGTTACATGAGTAAGAGATCCTTGATTTCCACGATTTAACAATTTCAAAGCTTTCAAAGAAATAATTATTATAGATGTCAATCTTCTATCACCACAAAATTTAAATTCTGGATATTTAGTTTGATAGTCTTTTTATTACAATCAATTGTAACAATTTTTAAGCAACCAATCAATGCCTAAAATTTTCTCAAATTCCACCAAAAGTTACACAATCAAATGTGCTTTAAAATTTTTTCCACCAATCATTAACTTCACCTCACATAATTGATTAATTTCCATAGAAGTATTGTTTGGCATTCTAACACATAATATCACAAGCATTGAAGTGTTATTCAATTGCATCACTGTAACCAATTCCTTAGCAATAAAAGAATGTGATGCTTCAGAATAAAATAAAACTCTCATTGGTCTATGCTAGAGATATATGATACATATCATTTGTCATTGCATTGGATATTTAAGATTAACTTATTAATGTAAATTCTTACGGATATTATGATTAACATGACACAACATGAATTCTATTATAATAAGAAGAGGACTTAAAATCTCTTAAATGTAAAACATGCCTATGTAACGTTAGGGGAGTCCTTAACTTTCTACCTTAAAGCGCATAAACCTTGGATTGAACATTTTGCTGGGTCTGACTAGGACCCAGTGTAAGCCATAAATAAATAAAATTGGTAGGATAAAACACTTGAATATTTCTCCTCGAAATTGAAGCCAAACCATAGGGTAGACTGGGAAGTTACCGAAGATCTCCTCTGGATATGTGACATCCTCTAGTTATTCTTCCTTTGGATTCTGTAATAAATGCTCCAAATTTGAATCATTCCTCTTTCACACATCCTTGTCCGATTTCGTTGAAAAGTCCCATCATTTTAAGTTCTTGAAGATAATTTTTCCTGATTTTTATCGAGAGTATTCTTAAGTGACTTCGATCATTTAAGATGTAATTAACTATAGGGGCTTTGCCCTTATAGGAAGCTTTTCCGAACCCAACTTGAACCCAACTTAAAATAAACCCTATTTAATTTTTCATATTAAATGAGAGAATTTGTCGGCAAATAAAATGGTTTCGCAGATCAAACTGACGTCATATATTTCTTAGTTTATTTGATCGAGTCTAATCCTCAAGTCTTGTGTTTATCCCTCGGGATAGATACACAGTTTGAGGTAGAATGTTATTTCATTTAAACTGTGAAAATTATTGGGTCAGTTTGATTTCATATTTTTCTAAACTTAAATCTATATGTAAATTAAAACGTCTTTCCGAAGCAGGTGACGAGATTTCCATTCCGACGACCGACAGCTTCCTACGGGCGACTCACCACACCTTGTGCTGGCAGGATGCCTTTATTTAACTTCTTATAGTCAATGCACATTCTGAAACTCCCATCCTTTATGAATAATAATGGAGCTCTCCAATGTGAGGTGTCAAGTCTGATAAATCCCTTATCTAATAACTCCTATAATTGACTCTTCAACTCTTGTAACTCTTTAACGGTCATTCTCTAGAGTGCCTGAGATTAGAAAACATCTATTCCATTATTTTATGCTTTTTCCTATTCCAATATTGAATGAAAGGAATTATGAATGTGGTGAAATAATATGATAAATTATGTGTTAGAATAGTAACATTTCTATCATAATTGATTTGTTATCTAAATTTTGATAGTTGCACGATTTTGTCTATTATATATATCTTGACTCTCATAAACTAGCAAGAGCTTAATTGTAAAATCAAAATCAATCTCTCGCACTGGTGTAACCCTGATACATCACAAGAAAAATTTTCTAGATTTTCTTTTACCACTGGACTTAAAGGTTTTATTTCCTTAGAGCTATATGTTACATGAGTAAGAGATCCTTGATTTCCACGATTTAACAATTTCAAAGCTTTCAAAGAAATAATTATTATAGATGTCAATCTTCTATCACCACAAAATTTAAATTCTGGATATTTAGTTTGATAGTCTTTTTATTACAATCAATTGTAACAATTTTTAAGCAACCAATCAATGCCTAAAATTTTCTCAAATTCCACCAAAAGTTACACAATCAAATGTGCTTTAAAATTTTTTCCACCAATCATTAACTTCACCTCACATAATTGATTAATTTCCATAGAAGTATTGTTTGGCATTCTAACACATAATATCACAAGCATTGAAGTGTTATTCAATTGCATCACTGTAACCAATTCCTTAGCAATAAAAGAATGTGATGCTTCAGAATAAAATAAAACTCTCATTGGTCTATGCTAGAGATATATGATACATATCATTTGTCATTGCATTGGATATTTAAGATTAACTTATTAATGTAAATTCTTACGGATATTATGATTAACATGACACAACATGAATTCTATTATAATAAGAAGAGGACTTAAAATCTCTTAAATGTAAAACATGCCTATGTAACGTTAGGGGAGTCCTTAACTTTCTACCTTAAAGCGCATAAACCTTGGATTGAACATTTTGCTGGGTCTGACTAGGATTTGACTCTGATCATGAAGATGTAGATTTCATTGGCCTGTCAAAGCTTTCTGAGGTGGTGCAACACTGCCTTCAAAATTTGTGGGATCCCTTTGTCTCAATATAGGGCAATTCCTCGCCAAATGTGTTGGTTTGTGGGACCAAAAATAAGTGTTGGATCCAGAAAGACACCCTTGTGAGACCTTTCACTCTTGTCACACTTCTTTGCTTCAATCTGATTGCCAACTTTGCTGGATCTGACCTTTTTAGCACTTGTCTTTCCTGATTGAAAGGGCGAACTGCCCTAAAAGCTCTTAGGAAACTTAGATCTCTTTGAATTTCTCCTCTTCTGTAGGTTCATCCTTCTCTTAGTAGCTTCTAAATTCAACTCAATCTTCTTACCCTCCATCCCAAACTAGAATAATCATTGATCCCAAGAGGAGTCTGTGGTTGTCTAATCATATCCTTCAACCCAGATAAAAATCTTTGGCACTTCTTTGCATTTGGAATCAACTTGGGTGTGTACATTGAAAGCATTGTGAATTTTTCCTAAGATTTCTTATCGAGTGATCATCTTGTACCAACCGAATAAATTTGTCTTACATCTATGTCTCACTAATAGTGGTGCGAACTAATCTCTAAATGTTATCACAAATTCATCTCACTGCACCAAGTGGTCGACTCTACCCCAAATTTATTTGGGAACTGTCCTCAACACCATCTCTCTACTTCTCCCTCTAAAGGGAGAAGCACAACTCTACTATCAGGTGTACAAAACCCATCTAAAATCTTTTCCTCTCTCAACAATCAATTCCTAACATTCACTGGACTTTCTTCTCAAGAAAAGAGAGGTGGCCTCATATCCTGAATTAGGAAATATTTGTCCATCTAACCTTCCCCCACCAAAACTGGTTTGAGACTGAGAGTAATTAATCACATGAGTTACTACAGTCATCATCTCAAAAAAAGTATCTGCATTCGCAGTAATCTGTGGCGGTGCATCGATTTCTGTCTCATCATCTCTAACTTATTTCTTTTGATATTTTTATATTTCTGAAATAACATAAGAAAGATTATAATTAGACACAATTTTCCTCTTAGTTAATATTATTTATGAATTAATTTAATCAACCGAATGATATTTTTTTATCATAATCCAACTTAATTTTCTGATAACACCCTTATCACGACCCAACCTGGTATCTTAGCATTAATTGAGTCAAAAACTGCGATTGGACGGTATTAACATTTCATTTATTTTTCTTCATGACTTCCAATATATAAAACTGTCGCTAAGAAATTACTAAGTACACTACTTAGAAAACAGAACATATACAAATGACAACTTAATCTGCAAACAACCTCTCATTGTATATATAACAATATCTCACTAATAGAAGAAATCGGTAGAAAAAAGAACAATCACATCACAATATAATACCTATCAACCGTAGTTCTCTTGTAAACTGAATCTTCATGTCAACTTATCAATCTATAATATTTCATGAAAGAAATAATTAAATTTGATAGTAAATTTTTACGACTTAGTAAATAATTATAATCTGATTATGCATTAAATTCATATGCAAATGCTATTGCATGAATGACAAAAAATAACGTAGTTCATTACTGAATTAAACTATAGACTTTTAATTTAAATTTTGTCATCTTATTATTTATTAGATTCATATGCAAAATGTTGTTTATAAATGACAAAAACAATAGTTTATTACTTAATATAACTATAACTTTTCATTTTAAATTTAATCATTTCCGTTTCAATTTAAGTATTTACCATTTTTTATCTCTTTAAGAAGTCGCATCAGGATTACTATCATATCCGAATGTATCAACAAAATTATACCCATAGGCACCCTAAAAAATTTGTACTTGAATGTACACCTTTATATTGTTATGTTTTTTAATGCACGGGTTCAACACATCCACTGCAGTACCATCTAGGAGTAATTTTGATTAACTTGAACATTTACATTTTATTACTTCTATTTAAGGTCACTGAAATTATTATTATTTTTTTCATTTTCATTTCATTCATTTCAGTAATTCTTTAATTCACAACATGCCTTTGATTATAAAAACATATATATTAAGCAAAAATGCACTTTTTAATTTAAAATATTTAAGAAATTAAATACTCACATTTGTCTTGAATGACCTCTTTACAAGCTTAATCCTCGAATAACTTTATTTTATTATCACTTTATCTTTGACCCTACTTCTTTTGCCCAAATCAGGATCCAAACCATAAATGATTGAATCAAAAATTTTTTCAAGAACTATTTAAATTCATTAAATCATACTTAATTGGTTCAATTAATTAAACAAAATATTTTATATAAATAAATATCTAAACTTTTATCTTTCTTTTTTGAGCTCGGATAGGTTCTCCCCTCGCTCACACGCTTCACCTTCTTCTTTTTGATTTTAATTAACCCTAAAATTAATTTTAACACTTCATATGAGTTTAATTTTTTTACATGTTACAAACCTCATAAAAATAATATAAACCTTTATGTTATCTTAATCCACTTCTCGGCTCAGTTCCCCTTATCCTGTACACTAAGCTTTGCTGGGCTTCGCTACACTTCATGGCTCAGTCTCCCTTTTCTAGATCTCTCTCTTCTTCCTCCTCTTCCTTTGATCTTGATGCGATACAACACAATGCACGAGATGCTTCCTCCTCCCTCTTCGTAACTTCGTCGGGGCCATCTCGCCACCTCATGGACGAAACTGCCCTTGCTTTCTCTTCCTCCTCTCGACAAAGCCACACAGTTTCTTCCCCTAACTTCTTTCAAGTGGTGCTAGATTCAACAAAAGACAGTGAGCCGATCTCCTCCCTTCGCATTGTTTCCTCCTTTGGCTAGTGCTTCCTCCTTTCTTTCTCCTCGGTGCCACTAGCATATTATGCATGAGGTTGCCTTCCTTCTGTTAGGGGAATAAAGATCCATAATTTTATTTTGATTTGACCTTTACATCATCACAATAGTTGATATTGAATTTTATATGCATTTTTGGATTTCATAATTTTTTTGTGCTTTCTTTACCATCCATTGGTTGTGTTGGGCTTGTCATTTTGCTTCTTACTTTTTGGTGGAGATGATTCATTTTGGGTACTTCATATCAAATTGTGCTAAATTTATTTGAATATTATATATTTTCTAACATGTCATTTTCCAAAGAATTCAATTCTCTCATCTTGTAAGTGCATTTTTACTTACTCTCCAAAATGTAAAGATACTTCGACGCATGGTCTATCCATCAACTGTTATTTTACCACTAAGAACTAAACTGCGAATGATATTAAGAAAAATAATTTCAGCGTTGCAGTAAAATCAGATTTTTCTCCACCGGTGCGGGGAACACTGCACAACATCTGAATAAATTTTGATACAGCATCCAAAAGAGAGTCATTTTGGGATCACCGGCACCAGTAATGCTGCAACGGTTGAAAAACCTTTTCTATGAAAATTTATTATAATGAGAAAAGACAAGTTTTCTTCATTGTGAATTCTTGTGTTTGCCGAAAACGTGCCATGAATTGTGATTATGTAGAACCTATGATCATTAGAGTAAAATAAATAAACCTTAGGTGTGAATGATAAATGTAAATATTAAACTTTGGGTATTAGGCATGTAAATATATAAGAATTTTGTGGTCTGTATGTAAATTTCCCTTTAAATTATTAGAAATTTAATTACCTTCGGCCTAATATCTTAAAAAGGCAACCTTTTATGTTGCTTTACCATTAATCTAAAACTATGATGCCCGTGCCTGCAAATTTTCAACTCGCCTATTTTCCTGTATGAATTTTTCCTGTTCATAGATCATATATGAAGCTTCTGCTTCATTTCTTCTGTCGCTGTGTTTAGTTCACCTACAAAATCCCCGAGCCATCTGTCTCAATTTATTAATTTAAGCAGTTGGTATTTGCAAATCTTGTTTACCGTAATGATTTGTGTATTCCAATCTTTTTTTTTTTTTTTGTTCTCCTATTTGTAAAGGGTAATTACATACATAGCACACAATTCTATTGTATTTACACATCATTTTCTGTTCTCCTAATTATAAGGGGAATTTACATACATGGAACGCAATGCTTAGGTGTAAGATATGTAAATACGTAAATACATAATAATTCTATGTAAATTTCCCTATTTATGTATCACAGACCATTCTGATGTGTAACTTCAAACCTTAGAGCAGCTCTATTGGAAAAAAAATTACATATGGACTCCGGATGCATCTGGAGTCCAATGGTGGGACGCCATGTGTTAAGTGGGACTCACCTCTTCTAACACAGGGCAATGGTAGTGTATCGTGGTGGGGCCCACTTGACACATGGCACCCCACTATTGGACTCCATGCGCAAATTGAATCCGGAGTCCGTATGTAATACTTTCTCGCTCTATTGGGGATGAAGTCGAGTGGATGGAAGATGGAGTTAAAACTATATTGGCCCCAATATACCTGCTATTAAGTTTGACCCAAATAGGGGAAGAAAATTATGGTTCAACAGTATGATAGCTGCTTATACTGGTTGGAAACATTTGCGAAATGATCCTGTTAAATCAGCAAAATTTGGAAATGGAACACCTTTGCCATCTCAAGATGATGCATGATGCCCACAAGATAGTTTTCTTGTTTGATGATATACAATATATTAAAATATTTTGTATGGATTTGTTTTTTCAATAAGATATAGGTTCATTTACATACATGCCACCAAATTCCTATGTACTTACATATTACCGTCTAAACTTTGCGTTCTACATTCCTACCGTCTAAATCTTTTGGATCACATAAAAAATATCATTATTTTTAAGTTTTGAAAGTGAAATACCCCTTTTCATGCATATGTAAGGTTGCATATATGTTAAATTTGAAGTTTTGGTGTTGGAGATGTAAATACATATGAATTGAGTGTTATGTATATAAATCTTCCTAAGATATTTTGCTGGCTAGTAGCCTGTTAGGTAAGTATTTCACAATATATAAAGAGCTGGAAAAATTCCAGCTGACTTGTCTCGTTTTTGCTCAATTCAGTCTACTATATGTGACATTAGAAGATTTTTTTTCTTAATTATTTTGGAATGGCTAATGTTTCTTTTCTTTTATTTTGATAGGAACAGTTGCTCTTGTTTTTGAGCAGTATGCTTTATACATTGATTTTAAGGTTATGGTCCAGAAGTTTGGATGATTTTGCAAGAGATTTTTTATTATTTATTAGGGCATTTACATACCACTCAATTCCTATGAATTTACATATCTAACACCATATGTGAGACACATTTTCATTCATAGGTTTTCAACACCAGTTTTATAAATGTTAATATCAAACTTAAAGTGTTAAATATGTAAATACATAAGAACTGGGCCGAATGTACATAAATTTCCCTAAATTAAAATCGCTCTAATTCTCCTTCCTATCCCAAGAGTCCAGAAATTTTAGCAGCAGAGAACTATCTTCCAGGCTTTGTTAGTCTTCTTCCTGATCTATCAGAAGTTGAAGAAGTGTGCTCTTCTGAATCAGTATAATCATCATTAGAGAGGGAAACTGGGCTGTTCTCCTTGCCATTTTCATGGCTGCAGACTCATCAACATGACTATTCTCCATTAAAGCTTCTTTACCATCGTCATCTTCCTTCTTCGCCTCTTTGATCCCAGAAAACTGAATGTAAGAGTTTTCTATTCGTATCACAGGCATTATCTTCAGTAAAGTTGCAAGTTTTGAGTGTTCCAAGTGTTGCATATATGTAAGTTTTAATGTTCTGACACATACATATCACTTAAGTCTTATGTGTTTATATGTCTAACAACTAAATTTCAATTTACACATCTAGTACCTAAGCATAGCATGCTTACCTACATAAATCCATACATCTTGTTTGAAGACAAGGAAGATATAAGAAATTATACTCAATTACAAACCTTCTAAAAGTGCTACAAAGAGTTTTTGAGTACACACACGTCATGAGCAAGATACATGGAATAATCACATATCTAGGACTACGTTAGTACATGCTTAAGTTTATTAAAGTTCATGCTTCATAATATTTGGATATTTTCACAGGTCCTTAACTTCAACGATAACAGTAATGTCTCTACATATTTATAACACAATAATTATATATCTATATATATCATTGACTGAAATCAATACTTTGATAAAGAATTTGACATCTTCAAAGTTCTTCATATTGTTTTCTCTTGCTGAGATTTCTGCGTTATGGTCATAACTTATTGCATTAGTCGCTTCATCCATTCATTTGAAATAGTTTCTATCGTTCTCCGAGCAATGTTTTGGGCAACGGTAAAATTTTCTTCCACAACTTGTGTCTTTTTGAGATATGTATATTTATGATAAATTTTTTGAGTACCAATTCCTTGTGATGTTGATGAATAACTTGAGCTCATTCTTGCTATCATCCTTTTAGAAATGAGAAAAATAAAAAATAGAAAATGAACACACATTTTCATGCATACTCAAAGTATTAGAGTATGGAGCTCCACATAAATTTACATGTTTGGAATCAAACTCACAAATATGATAATCTAATTTCATATTATATAAGCATAAGAATTAATCATAGAAACAAATAAGAAAGGAATCATATATGCATCTAGAGACTAGACCAATTAAAGCCTAACTTGTTTCACCTGAAAAAGAAATTGAAAAATATAAGACGCACTTTACACAATACAAATGTTTATAAATCAAGACGAGCGATGTATGCCACGACGTGTGTCTGGTAGCAGGATTTACGCAAGATCATGCATCCCATCAATCATACATACTACAAAACTCTAAAATGCTTGCCTGAAGCCCCAGATATATTAAACCCCATTGGATGGTGGGTTTATGGAATTTAGAGGAGTTGAGTGGGGCAAAGTGGGGTGGGAGGAAGGGAGAGAAAGAAGTGTTAGTCGGTTATGGGCGGAGTGGAAAGAGAGAAGGGCGACTTCAGACAAAGCTCACGGCTGAATTTAGAGGAACTGAGCGTGCAAAGAGGGGGTGTGTGAAACCCCTTAAGTAGATTGGAGTGAAACACTTATATATCGAGGTGTCTTTTGGTATACTGACAGACTCTCCTAGAATGGGTGATCTCTTGGGAAGTTACCAACTAGACGAAATTGTGTTGGCATTTGGCCAAAGTGGACAATATCCTGTGGGTGAGACTTTGGGCTCTCACAAATGGAATCAGAGCATTACACCTGCCAGAAGATGGGAACTAGGTGACATATAGTACAAAGTCCTACGCCATGGGAGTCACTTCTTGAATCAATGATAAGAAAAAAGTGCTACATTGTACATTTTCAATCCATAGGGGCCACCTCTAAAAGCCTATGTGCCTGCTGGATGATTATGAGTAAGAATACTGATGGACACGTCTTTTATTTAAGTGAAGGAGATTTTGAAACCTCTTTAAGAGAATTGAAGCCGAACTCTTAAATATCAAGTAGTCTTTTGGTGTAACAGTGAGCTTTCATTAGAAACTCTAAAGTTAAGTGTACCCGTCGTGGAGTAATCCTAGAATGGTTGACCTCTTAAGAATTCATACAAATAGGGCAAAATCATGAGACTATTTGATCAAAAGAGATAATACTTTGATGGGTGAGAGTTTCGGCCGTCACTTGGTAAGAAAAAATGGAGTGTTATTCGGGTAGAAGTGGAGAGTAAAGCTGTGATCCGGCGGGATGGAGAGCTTTTAAGTTTAGGGTCCGTGATACATAATTTCAGATGCTTGGAGTTCACGGTATGTAAAAATATTTTAATCTATAATAAAATAAAATACACTCTTTAACCCATAACATAAGTATGGTGATACGTAAATCTTCCTTAAATAAATTGCTCACACCTTGGCACGTCTTTATATGCAGCAAGCCTAATTCCAAATTCCAAATTCCAATGCATGATCTGGACAAATAAACAAACCTTGTAGTAGGTATGCATCTGTCAGCTGACTTGAAATTTCTTCAATCAACGCAGACTGTATGATAAGCGTAGAGCAGGTCACATGCATTTGTCTTTTGTGCGTATTAGAGTAACAGTACATCTGTATGCTCTGTCATCAAAATGTCACAAGTCTGTATAATGTGTGATTAAAATATGTAGAAATGGAATGATTAAAATAATTTAAGCAAAGAAAAAAAATTAAAATTTGGGTATACTCCAATAATACATAATATGTCAGTGGCATGCATGTAAATACATAAGAAGTCAGTGGCATGCATGTAAATCTTTCTTAAAACATTGCAAATCATTCAAATTATCACACATATACAGACTTAAAATACCAAAATTCAAAAGGAGTAATCAGGAGGTTTCTTCAACGTCCTGCTACTCAAAACCTTCCCCCTCTCCTCATCCTCCTCCTCCTCCTCCTCCTCGCCAAACGCCGGATGAGTCAAAATGCTCCCAAGCAACTGAGTCCCCCGTAATGCATTCGTCAGCGGCAAATGCCCCGCCGGCGTCTCATCGCCGAGCTCCCAAATGAACTCCCCCGGAAAGGATCTATAGGTGAATTGCTCCACCTCCGTCTCCATTCTCCTCATCCAACCTACCTCAATGAAGAATTTCGTGAAATCCCGCTGTGCCTTCTCCCACAGCCTCCGCTGCACGCTGTATCCGAATCGGCCGCCGCTGTGGCATCGCCAGAGATCATCGATGGCTCGAAGGTCGTCGGCAGCGATGAATTGGACTTCGGAGAAGAAAACGTATCCGCGCATCTCGGCGGCTTCTCCGGCTAATCGAATGAGGAGACGGCGTGTATCGTGATCGGCTTGGCGGAAATTGGCGGCGGACAGGTGGTGCGCGAGGGAGTCGAAGGCGAGGATGGAGGAGGAGGAGAGGGAGAGGGTGGCGGCGGGGAGGTGGGGACGAAGGGGGGGGGGAGGCGGAGGAACTGGAGGGAGGTGGTGGCCATGGAGGGGGATAAGAAATGGGTGGAAGAAGGAGGAGGAGTTTGGGGTTGTTGGTATTAATGGGGGAGGGGGGTTATAAAGGAGATGATGGTGGGGGGGATATGGGACACGTGGCAATGAACTCTGTGATTGGTGGGTAGAGGGTGAGGGGGGATTTTGTGGGTGCCACGTAGGATTTCGGGCTATGGGCTTAGATGGGGTGGGAGAAATTTAAATTTTAGAGTTACATGAATATAAATGTAAAATGTAAAGTTTAGGTGTTAATTATATAAATACATAAAAAATGGGTGCTATTTATATAAATACCCAAATTTTGTATGAACAGAGACAAAATAACAAATGCCAAAAAAATTTTTTTTTCTTTTGACAACTTAGGAATAGTTATTCCCTGATGAATATGGTGGACAATGCTTATTTAATCCTTATAAAATGATTTTTTTTTTCAGAAAATAAATATAATATTGTAGATGTCCAGTTGGTAAATATAAATCATGAAATTCATTTTGGATTATTAGATTTAGTTCATGAATTATTTAAAAAATATTTAAATTTTGATGAATTTAAGTGTGTTTCTATAGCAGAGGCCGAATCAGGTTATGTCCAGGTGTGGAATTTATAATTTCTCAATATAAATAATAAAATATAATATTTTTGGTAGTGATAATGCTAGTAATCACTATCATAGTGATAATGCTAATAATATAAATCTTTCTAATTTTGAATACTGATGATAGTTTGATTTTAGATTTTGGGTCACGCTTTCTCTACCTTACTTTTCTCTCTCGCTTCTTGAACATTGGTGCTACACTTCATTGATAAGTGATAGCTCAATGACACACATGTATTCTTTGAAGGACTATGGGTCTAGTCTTTGGTGGATGATCAATCTCAAATGACTTGGAAGGAAGTTGGCTCATTACGGATGAGTCATGTTTTAGATGCTTCTATCAAACTTTTGGCCACCCGTGAGGTAGATTGGATGACCTTGCTCTATGATAATGATCTTTAATTCTATGAAGATCAGTTTTAGCTCAAGATCCGCCTTATGTTGGTCGACAAATTCAAGTTGTTGGGGATGGAGGTGTTTTTTGGTTCTTTTAAAAAATTTAGAGTCGTCAGTCTGTCTATATATATGTTGTCATTTGATTCTTCTTCCAAATAAATCTCTCTCTGATCATATCAATGATTTGAAGATGAGATTAATAAAAAAAGACGAGATATACAATGAAATAAACCAACAAATTTTAGAAAGAAACGTAGAGGGCTCCTGTATAAGGTAATACTCGTGCGACAAGTCGAGAGTATAGTCTGAACAAGATTTGATCGAAATACCTCGAAACACAGCATCCATGAAGAGGATCCTTACATAAGCTGTCCATAATCTGAGAACCAGAAAGAACATTTTTATTTCTGGGGTCAAGGGCACTCCTAAAGGAACATACCCCTTAGGTTAATTACATCTTCAGGGGTGTCCAAGAAGACTCAATAAAAGGGGTCACTTATATTATCATAAAATAAGACACCAAAGGAGAGTTATTTCATGTGAAAATGCCCCTATGCTTTCAAAGCTCTCGCTAAGCCACAAGACAGAGTGAGTTTTCACATCCTAAGTGGGTAGCGGCTCATTAATATGTGAAACCTACGAAAAAACACTGCTCTTTTCTTTATGATTGATCTCAGTGTTATTATGAAGAGTTCATTGGGGTCGACTGAAGTGAGTTTGCAATAAGTCCCAATTGGTTCTCTATGTTCCTAATAGTCACTCTTTGGCTTTGGAACTTATTCCTCATTTGCAATACAAATTCCTCCCACGATATTTTTTTCCTTGAATTGTTGGTTTGTCTTAAACTAGGAGAAGAATGTCTCAGGTTAGAACCACCCTGATTGTTCCAATTTCCGAAGGGTTAGGCTGATTACACCCCCATTATTGGTTTCTTGCACCTTGATTATTATTCCAACTAAATTTAGGGTGGTTCTTTCAACTGAGATTATAATAATTGGAATACAGGTTGTTCATCCTGTTATTGATCACAATTAAGGTCTCAAGAGATTAAGTGTTAGCAAAGACCAATTTTCTGAATGAATTTTCCTCAATCACTTGTGGTCCTTGAGGCCGGTTCATCCCAAATTGATCCAGCTTCTTAGATATAACAACTACCTGAGAAGTTAAAATCGAAAGAACGTCCGTGTCATGTACACTTGCTACCTTTATGGGGTTCACTCTTTCAGAAAGCCATTGAAAATTGTTAGTAGCCATCTCCTAAATCAGAGAATATGCCTCATCAAATGGCTTTAACATAAGCGAGCAACCAACGACAACAATGATAGACCTAAGAGAAACTATTAACCCATTGTAAAAAGTCCGATTTATCAACCAAACGTGTCGTGCAGGATGGGAGCACTTCTTAAGAAGTTCCTTGAATCGTTCCCAAGCTTCATAAATTGACTCACCTTCATACTAGCAAAATGAAGTGATATCATTCCTTAATTTAGCTGTGTTTGAAGATGAGAAATTATTAGCTAGGAATTTCTGGGCTAAGTCACTCCACATCCTAATTGATCTAGGTGCTAATGAGGTTAACCACATTTTGGCCTTGAGACTTAAGAAGAAAGAAAAAAACCTTACCCTAACAACGTCATTGGAAACATCATTATAGCAAAATGTGGCGCAAAGTTCTAAGAAACTCGCTAAATGTAAGTTCGAACCTTCACATAGGGTTCCCCCAAACTGCTTGTTCTACACCATTTGGATGATAACATTCTTCAGTTCAAACGTGTTAGCTTCTACACCAGGGCTTTGAATACTCAAATGAATTTTTTCTGTCGTAGGGTTAGCATAATCTCTTAAGGTTTCGTGTCCATTTGGATGTTTATGGGTTGGTTCCTAAATTTCTGGGTAATTTTGTATATTGCTTGCCATATCTCGTATGAGTTGTTCAAGTCTCTTTTGTTTTTGAATTTTCGTTCAAGTCTCTTTTGTTTTTGAATTTTCCTAATAGTTTTCCCTAACTCAGAATCGTAAGGTTCAAGTTTCGTGGGTTCTGAACTACACATTTACAAACTAGAGATCCCTAAAATTTCACAAACAATCAAACAACAATATTTTTGGTTTTTCAAAAACAATGACAACAATAAAACAATAACTGTTAATACTACAAGTTTTCAAGTCTAAGACCTAGAAGTTCAACTAAAATTTTTCTAGTTAAAACACCGTCGCTCCCTGACCACAATGCCAAAAACTTAATACAACTTCCAGGTGCAACCACACTGGGGGCTCACTCAAGTGCATGTGTCGTATCAATAAAATTAGATTTTAGAGTGCAGAGTGTCGATCCCATAATGAATGATGAAATTTTCGTTAGAATAAGTTATAGTCTACTGGTTTTAAGTCCTAACCTAAAAAGTTAAAAATGTTAAAGTCTGAAAAGCTGACCTACTGTGTTATAACAAACAACAAATTTAAATTCTACACAAGTAATCCAACTCTTAATAATTTGGATTAAGAGATATCAATTAGTTAAGAGTTTCTTCCTTGTCATGAGTTAAGTGAATGGCATGAAATATAAATTTGCAAGTAGTAAAATATCTAGTGACCAATAGGAGCAACGAACTTCTTTACCCTCTTCTGAGTGCATAAAGAAGCTTTGATATAAATGAATTTAATTCTTTAAATCCCATAACTATCTTTTCAAAGAATATTTCCCTAACATTAGCATCACCCCACAAGACATATCAACTTATATCCCATAGTTTAATGTGATTAACCTAGTTGATTCTACCATAATTTTCCCAAGTCTTATGGTTCACAATATACTTTAACAATTCACTTGGGCACAATGAAAAGTAAATTAAGTTCTTAATGCTAATATCACCAATTGAAAATAAAGAAATTACATAACACTTCACTTTTCATTCATCCTACATAATCATCACAAGACAGAGTACCCAAGAAGCATGCTGATTTCACCAAACAAATGCATCAAACACAAAAGAAATCCACTAAATCTTTGTTAAAATAGAAACACACAAAGCAATACAAAGATACTTAGCTAATTTCTCCTTTAAAATGACCATAAGTTGACTCAACAAGCACACTTTCTGATTCCCTAAGCTTCTACACTAGAAAATCTCCTCTTCTCCTGCACTGGAATAAGGGACTCTAAACAGAACCTCCTAAGTACTCCCAAGAGCATAAATCAATCATCAATCCCTCCAAAAAGCATCAACCCTTCAAGCCTGCATTCCTCTGCTATATATAAACATTTTATAGCAGCTTCCACAACTCCCCATCATCCTTACACGATCATCCACATGTTCTCCCACGTTTGGGATCGCAAACTGCAGCAACTGCTCCAGGCAATTTCTGGCTCCTAGGCGCTTAGGCTTCAGGCACTCTGTATGCTTAAGGTTGGGTGCCTAGGCACTGATATCGCGGTGCCTAGGCGCCCAATGTTTGGTGCCTAAGCACAAACCTCTCGGGTTGTGCTCTTTTAGGATTGGTCAAGATGCCCAAGGGTTTGGAGCTTAGGCTCCTAGTAATCACTTTTCCTCCTTTAAGCTCCATGTCTTTTTCTGCCTTCCCCACTTCAATTACCTGTTATACCTGCAAGAAAACACAAACATAACTTCCTTAAAGTGTAATATCTTAAGTATAAATGTATAAGGACAATCCTGAATTTTGATCAACTTTTTCATGCATTAATAAGTGAAAAAAAAGAGTAAAGTTTAGCTGTTAGATATGTAAATACATAGAAATTGGGTGGCATTAATAAAAATTTGAAGACGAATATGATAAAAAATACAGAACATTATAAGTGTGTATGCATGTTAAAAGTGTGTATGCATTTTAAAAAACTCATAAAATTTCAAAATTTATTTAAATATATTAGTTGCAGTTGCAAGTTCACCGTGAATAGCTGCAATCAACTCAACTAACACTACGGTTGTCAAACCACCAAGCTAAGTATAACCAGCATCACTCAATCTCATATAGATGCTAAACAACAATTAATGTTGTGAAGTATAGCAGCAATAGATTAGTCAAGTAGCGAGAAGGCTACTCAGGTGAAAAAAATGTTGTGAAGTATAGATGTTAATCAACGATGCTTGCTCTGAATAATTCAGAAGGTGTTATTTGACTACTCCGACCAATCTCAATAACATATAAAAGTGATTAATTATAGTTCAAATAGCATCAAATTTCTGCTATTTTGAAGCAAACAAAATTAATTTTCCCTTTTATGATTGTTGTATGTACAAGGGGTAAATTTGCCCAAAAGTAAAGCAACGAGTTGAATTCGTAACTAGTTTTTAAAAAGTACTCACATAGCCGAGCCTGAGGTTCCTACATGCCATCAACAAGAAGAATTTCCACAAAACCCAAGGAAGTTAGCTATAACATCATCCAAAGTGCAAATACCATTGACGTATAATAACATCTTCATTTGACAAAAATAAATTAGACATATGATTATTCATCAAGTGCTTTGGCAAAAAAAATAATCTACACACCATACAATTCTTTTGTATTTTAAATTTGACACCTAAACAATTATATTTACATACATATTTCTCAAAAGATTTTAATATCACTTCAAAAAATATCATCACCATTATTTTTTGGTGAAAGACAACTTTTCTTCGGGTCTATAAAATGCAATGTATATAAAAACTAAAGCATCTAAATCTTACATAGTATAAAAAGATCACAAATATAACTTTATGTATATGAATAAAATGATGCATACATAAGAAAGTTAGATATCAACACATTGGACACATAAATATAGTATTAAGCATATAAGCATATAAGAATTATATGATGTACAACATGTAAGCAAATAAGAATCATGTAATGTGCAGCATGTAAGCACATAAGAATTATGTGATGTGCAAATAAGCATATTAGGATTATGTGATTGCAGGTAAACAAACACATAAGAATTATGTAATGTATAGGTAAGAACATAGGAATTATGTAAGGTGCATGCAAGCACATACTTAAATTGCATGCAATTCAATCCTTTTGCATATTTATATTAACAAAAGAATGATGATTATAGATGCCTCAAATATCAAACTCATAAGAATCATAAACCACAAGAACTTCTTTCAAACTGATACATTTCCAAGTTAATCAAGCATATATATATATATATATATATATATATATATATA
>NW_018164869.1:1795490-1830571 GCF_001263595.1 Phalaenopsis equestris | reverse complement strand
ATATATATATATATATATATAAGTTTTATCTTCCTCGAGTATACCACTTAATCAGTTTACCATATCCAATACACCACCAATGTATATATTTTTTATAACTTAGGTGGTAAGCATGTAAAAAACAACATTAAAGTCCAGCTATGTGATATATTTCAGAAGCTTAAATCAAACTGGAGATATTATGAAAACGAATTAAATTTATTAAGGAAACCTGAACCAATCTATAGTTTCTTGGTTAGTCAAGATCAAGCATAGGATTATAATCCATGATTCTAACTATCCTTTCGAACTTTAACAAAGAAAACCAATCAATCAAATGAACCAAGACTTCCATCAGATGGTGAAAATAAGAGCAGCTATGAAAACAAGCAAATCTCACAAATCCTCTGGTTAAAACAGAACAAGAAATCCATTCTTAATCCATGTCAGTTAAGCAAAAGTTAGAGGAATGAAGTTCCTCGCCATTAAATCAATAATAGAAAACAAAACTTTTTTGAACAAAAGTGCTCCATAGATCAACGGAAGAAGGGAGAGGGAGAAGAGAGCCTTACTCTCAAATAATCGGAGAGAGGGGAGAAGGATCTTTGCTCTCGAACAATCGAAAAAAGGGAGAAAGAAGAGTGTAGACTTTAGGAGAGAGTGAGGGAGGTGACGAGCGAGAGTTTGGGCTAAGTAGGGAGCCAAGCGAATCAGGAAGAAAGGTGAATCATACGCGGGGGTTGCGACCATAAGGGCTTGGTTAAAGGGGTATTTATTTATGGATCCCTTAGTTAAAATTGACGTTCCAGACGCTCTCGAGTAGTCCATTTTGGGGTCGTCTGGATGAATTTGTTGACGATTAGGCCAATTTTTGTCTGATTTTCATGCGACGCGGTGAATGAGATCCTTTGGTCTAATCGAAGTCGTTCGATGCCAACCGACCTTCGCCTAAGCGACAACCAAAATATGGTAGAACATTCTAGACAACATGCCCCTCAACATGCACTCAAGGATCTCAAATTTGTGTCATGAGAGCTTTCATTTTATTTAAATTTAATTTTGATTTTGATTAATGGATTGTATGTAAATTTTGATGTGAATGTGTGTGGTCTAAGTGTATGTTGTTTTTTTTTTTTAAGAAAAGTTAAAATCTCCAAGTTCAAAGGTCTCCTTAGGGCCTTATCAATCTTTTTGGGAAATCATCTTGAGTTTCAATGTGTTGCTCTCAATCGACTCAGCTAAGAAATGAGGATTTAAGACCATACACATGAGACTACAAGGAGTCAAGAAGTGTTTTGAATCTCTGAGTAGTGTGAGTCTCGATATTCGTCCTATAGGAGAGTCAGTAGGGAAGTCCTATTACTAGAACTTAAGCTCTAGAAAAGGAAGCAGACCTCACCATAGAAGAGGTCAACATCTACAACGGATTCCTATCCTAAGGCTTTCTCTAGGAAAACAACAACCTAGCCCTAATAATCTCTAACACAATCCTGAGGTTAGCTAAGATAAGGAAATGCAAGGGAATAAGTGTATCACTTATGCAATGTTTGATGACATCTCCAGTTGCAAAGATGAATATCTATTTAAGCACGAGAGTGGCTCTTCTTCTTCTTCTCCAAAGTGTGAGAGGAAGCTCTCCCTATGTACGAGATGGCGATTTCTTCCCTTCTCCAAAGTCGAGTAGAAGCTCTCCTTTCAGAAGGAGACATTTATCTTGCTCTTGAAATCTTATCTAAGCTCTCTCACCCTCTTCAGGAGATTGGTGGTGGAAGGGGAAGAAAAGGATAATGAAAGTAAGTTTTTGGTGGAAGAAAATGAAGGGAAGAAGAAAAGATCTCGAAACAGCCTAGGGAAGCCTCTCATTGCTAGAAAATGGAAAGGCTTCATACGATTCCTCCTTATTTTCCTTGTTCCCTTCCATAAGTTGCCTGAAAACCATGAAAAAGTTTTTCATAACGATCCTCTCTATCTAGCATCTCAGGCATGATGTGTCGGGTCTTGAAAAAGAAAAGTGGGTCGGTCGCATACTATTAACCTCATTTTTTGTGAGGAAATATTTTTTCTCTATAGAAACCTAAGATCTAGCATTAGGGTTTCCTTGTGACCTTCTTAGATGCTAAAGATGGAACTCACCCATATAGAACTTCAAACCAATTCTACGTTCATTGAGGGTTTCATGAGGATAAACCCAAATCCTCAACTATTTGTTGAGATGATGAGGGTTGAAATTGGTAAAACCCCGAGTTGAATCCCTATAGATGGAGGATACCCTAGAAAACCCATGGAGCCTAGAGTCCTGGGAACTCCTGTGATGACCTACTGACCACTCCCAAGCCCCTGTTTGATTTAGAAGAAGCCCATTAAATGCAAGGCTAGTTCTAAGTTAGAGAAGAATTTACTCTTTTGTACCAAAACCCTAAACTGAAATAATAAAATTCTAACATCAAACATTTAAATCAAAATACAATTTAGCTGTCAATGTTAGGTTTGAGCCCACCTAATGCCTACACCAAACTTAAAGAAACCCTAAGAACAAATAACCACTTAAATGCACTAAATTCAACCCTAACTTTAAAATACTCAACACCCTTAAAGGAAATTAAAATTAAACATACTTAATACAAAATTAAAATAAATTAAAATTTTAAAACATCAAACCACCAAAGATTAGTCAACTTGAGTTCATACCAAAAACACTAAGATTATCAATTTGAACTTAGATCAAACCTATTCAGAACAAATGGAATAATAAATTAAATTGATTAGTATAATTAGTTAGATTAGTTAATTCTAAAGGGGTTAAATGGTAAGCCCAACCATCCAAATACAAGTTTACCATTCAAGGCCCAACTTAAGCCCAAGCCATGTAACTCTAAGAGGCAAACCCATGACTCACATGTCTCAAATAACCCTTCAAGACAGTACAACCAAAATAAGACTCAATTAAAAGTAATTTAAACACAAAACAAACAATAAAAGACAAACCATGCTCATTTAACTAGTGAGCCACTGAGTGTTTCCCTGGTTAAACCAAGCCAAATCAAACTCAAGAGGAGTCATGGATGACCAAAACTGAGTCAAGCCACCAAATCCAAGCCTTCTCTAATTCTATCAAGCCTTAGCCATGCCTCCTCCATCACCATTAGAGCTCACCATCGTCAAAACATCAAAAATAGAGAAAGCTTCCATCTCTCTACCGAAGCTCTTGAAATCGCTATGCTTATCTTTTGAGGAGCCACAAGAGATCCCCACACAACTTAGAACTTCCCTCCATGACATCCCATGGCTATAAATAACCCCAACCTAAAAGCTCTACACACACACTAACCTCCCCAATCTACCTCCCAAACCCCTAACTCCCATAGTCAAGAGCGACCCATCCCTACCATTTCCAAGCCTCCATATAGCCCCCATTGCTCTAATTCCTCCACAAAAAATCAAGGGACATTTACAGACCCTTCCAAACTCCTAATTATGCATTCCAAAAGCTTCATAGAGGCTCAATATTCCATCCTCAATCAAAATTAGACCTTCCCGCACCCCCTACAATAACCCTAGAATAGACTGTGGCCCCATTTGGTCCATCTCATTGCTAGGACCAATTTCAATCAAAATTGAAGTAGGAGGAAGCTTCGTGGCATCAAGGCAACTATTTTTTATCAACCCCAATCGAGGCTTCACCGCTTGGGACATGCTATGGGTTCAAAACTCTAAATTAAGCCTTATTTTGGTCTTTTATGAAGAAAATGAACAATGACTTCCCACTTAACTGTATAAATAAGTTTGCATCACTTAGATGAAGCTATAGGATCAAACCTCATGTAATTTGGTTGAGTGTGGAACGAGATCTTATGATTTAAGTGCCGACAATTCTTTGTTCTTTGTCCTGTAGGGACAATGAACATATACCATCTGTCTTCGTGTATTTGAAATGGAACCGGACGGACCACATGATCAAATAAAGATAGTGGATTGTCCACCTCAGCGCACACGTGGAAAGGGAAGCGAACAACAGAGCGTTGCATGAAGTTTCAGAGTGTATGAGGGATGACATGGCGCCGACGTGTTTAAGTAGGTAATTAGGATTTTTTGAATTAATTAAATAAAAAAATGATTATAAAGTTTAAAAATTCATAACTCAATAAATAAAAATAAAAATAAAAAAATTTCATTTAAACTCAGTGAACAAAAGGTAAAATAATAAAAATAAAAAATAAAATAATTAACTTATATTTAATTTTTAATTAATAAATACTTCAAAAAGTATTTTAATTATAAAAATTAAATATAAATAAGAAAAATATAAAATTTTCAGGGATTATTCCCTCTATCATTAGAGATTTTCAATGATTTTTTTTTTTAAAGTCAGAGGACCTCCCTAAACAAAAATGTTTAATTTCCTATCAAAATCATAATTTGTTTGAAAAATAATTATAAAAAATAAAATAAAAATTAGACAAATATTAATTAAAATAGAAATTAAAAATAAAATTAGGACAACAACTCTAAGCATTAAAATGATCATTTTCACCTCTGAAAATTTAAAAATGAAATTAAAACCTTAGGGGTAAGATAATAAATTATAAACATTGCATTCTGGCCAAAGTTGTTTCTTAAATATAAATTAAACAAAAAAATTAACTTAGAAAATCTTAGGATTACATCCTAATGAAAGCATTAAGAAATTTAATTTCATAATTATCCCCTTAATTATGAAATTACCTTAATAATTAAATCTTAAACTTAATTTAGGTCTAATCAAACTTAGACCAGACTTTAAAAAAAAATTAAAATTTAAATTAAGTTTAGTTAAACTTATACTTATCTTTAACTTGGGCCTAACCTAAATTAGACCTAACTCAACTCAAACTTTAATTTAGCTTGGGTCTAACCTGATCTAGACCAAACTTAACTCAAACTTTAATTAAGTTTGGGACTACCATAACTTAGACCTAACTCAACTAAAACTTTAATCTTAACACTGGTCTAACCCAACTTAAACTCGACTAACCAGATTTTAAGCTTCACCTAACTCAACCCAATTTTAATCTTAACTCAAGCCTGACTCACTTAGACTTGAATTAACTAAATCCTAAGCTTCACCTTAAACTTAACATAGGTCTAACCCGACTTAGAACTTACCCAAAAACCCAACTTTAAACTCAATATAAGTCTCAACCAAATGAACCAAAATCTAAGCTTAATTCAAGTTTAAATTAACTTAGACTTGACTTAACCAAATTTTAAACTTAACTCAGACCCGACTCAACTCAAAGTAAACTTAAACAAAACTGGTTAACCCGACCTAACCTAGGCTAACCCAAATCAAACTTAAGCAAACCTGGGTCAGCCCGGCCTAAATTAGGCTAATCCAAATCAAACTTAAGTAAAGCTGGGCTAACCCAATTTGAAAGAGTATTTTGATCAGTTGCTATTTGGAGCTCTTTCCCTTTATGTCATGAGCCGAGTGGTTATATTAGCAAGAAAATTTTGCTTAACTACATAAAATGATGATAGAATAAATTTTAGGTGGAGGTCTTGTATTGTGTCAGCCATATGGTAAAGGCTGAGCTAGTTTTCCCGACTGGGTTAATCTTGAGAAGTTCTCTATGTTGGTGACCAACTCTGAATTAGAGGAAGAGAAGGCCCACCAAGGTAATGGAAGTGGATGGGATGATATCAAATCTACGAATGTATAGAGTGACCATATCGTTTCCTATAAAAAGATTTTTTTTTTTCAGTTGAGCACTTTTATTAACCATTTTTTGTTAAGTTATAAACGAAAGAATTGAATGAGTATTTTGATCGGTTGCTCCTTGGAGTTCTTTCCTTCTCCCTTTTTTTTATGTACCTGAGTTGAGTTGTTATCATGGCAAGAGAAGTCTGCTTAATTGCATAAAATGAAGGTCAAATAATAGGTGAACTGAGATTGTGAATTTGTGATGTCAAGATGGCTTATAGGATCAAAATGCTATTTTATTGGGAGAGTATCGTAGAGTTGGGCAGTTAAATAGGATTGAAGAGAGCTCATGACTTAATTATTATGCTTTTGCCTAGCCCAAGTCTTATGATACCCTGTCTCAACCGTTTGGTTAAGTCATCTCCTTAGACGGGCCACACCTTACGCTTGACATATTAAGTAAACCTTGTCATAGTCTTCACGAGGGGAACTATCTAGAATCACTAATGGGGTTATTTGTGTTTCACCCATTGTGGATCTTATGGCAAGTGAGAAGGCAATCGAGCCACCAAAGCTTTGACCTATGTTATGGGGCAAGTGACATTAAAATTTTATGTTGCATGGGTGTTGTGGGTCGAATAGTTAAGTGAATCCTCCGCTCGGACGAAAAGCGTCATTGACAGATGGATTTTATCCATGCAAGTGAATGCACCATTAGTGAGTGAATTTGGCAGTTGAAGCTTTTTTGAACGAGTTTCCCGAGTGTCGACTGGGTTCAATCATCTTTTATGAGTGAACTCCATCCAATGTTTTCCGAATTTTGGTTGGACCTAAAAGCAAGCTTAAGATTAGTAGTTTTATCCTGAATGATAAAATTGATATTATTTTAAATTGTCGGGCTATAGTTATTTCAGTTACCTCCTCACCTTGTGGATAATCAAATTTAGCAGAAATTTCAAGAATGTAGAGAAGTGATTCTCCATCTTTCAGTCTGATAGAGTAAAAAAATATGAAAATTAAAGCAGCCATTATTTCTATGATTTCAGAGTTATATAACTTATGGGTAAAATATTTTATGGTTGTCTCCACTACATGAGCAAGTTATTTCTTTCCTCGTATGTGTGTTTAATTTGAAAGCTCTGGGAGTAACTCATTTTGCTAACGATGACTGACCCAATTCATGTATAATTAAGATTTTCTCATTGCTTTCCTGCATGTTTTCTGGTTGACTTTCTTCAATATGAGTTAACTTGTAGTAAATTTCTTTCCTTACATGTTGGTTATAGTATTGTACTATCCTCCTTTTTATCTCCTCTAACATGAGAGCCGAGTCGGCTCACTTTTTTTCCAACAAGTCAAACGTGTCTTCCAGTTCTTATTCTTTTCTTATTATGCAACCATATTTGCCTCATCGTGTGTAGAGTCTATGGCCACTCTTTGGTTGTGAGGGTTGAATTCGACCAGCAATACTGCTTCCATTATGTGTGACAACATAAATGATGTCTATTCAATCGCGTTGGAAGGGATCGTATAGATTGCCTATAAGACAGATGTTTGGAGCTCAACCCGATTTCCCTTTGACCTTCTTTCTTAACAAGTTTAATATGATTTTATTTGTAGCTTCGGCTTATCCATCCGTTTGTGGGCAATGGATGGATAAACTTCAAGTTAATTTTTTGGCTATGGCAAAAGTCTTTCACCTCTTGGTCGACGAACAACATTCTATTATTAATGATGATAACGAGTGAGTGACAGGTCATACCTACATATTATATCAGTCTAAATGAAATTTCAAATAACATTGGACGTTGATCCTATGGAGTCCATTCGCTTTAATCCATTTGAAGAATTAATCTACCATGAAAGAACTTTCCCTATCTGCATTACAGAGGAAACACTCCAAGAATATCGAGTCTCCATACAACAAATGGTCATAGGTTTAGGTGATAATTGATCTTAATTGCATCGAAGTGTAACCATAGGATCTGAAGGATTGGCCCCTTCTTCGGGCTTGATTGCATCGAAGTGTTAGGTTTAGGAGATCATTTGTCTTATGACTCAGTAAACCACTTGACTAGTGCCACATACTTACCATTATAACAATTAGCTTTGAGTTCGGTTCATCTGATTCAGCGTCTTGGTCCCCCGAAACTTCCTCTCGGTGACTCTACCCTTTGATATCCCTTATCTCATGGTTCGTCGAATCTCCTTTGAAATTCGTGCTAGCATAGTTTATGTGTACAAACATTGATAACATCATTCATATTTTAAAAGATGCTACCATTATTATCCTTACCATCCTCCAAATAAGAAAATCAATTCTTAATTCTTTACAAACTCATCTCCCTAAATCATCATAAAACACAAACTCATAGTCCACCACCTCAACATTTCATCAAAACATGCCCAAATTAAACCATTAAGAAAAAAATTACAAAAGAGGCTTCTACCCTACCCTTCAGAAATTATGCTGCAAAAATAGCTCTTCATGAGGAGAAGCAGGCCCAATCTCCTCCTCCAAACACCTCAAACTCCTCCCTTCTCCATTCTTCACCGCCTCCACATCTCCTTCCGACACCGACGACTTCCTCCTCTGCGAAGAAGTCACACTCGGAAACGTAATCCACGAGGGAGCTCTGTATTCAATCCTCTGGTCTTCCCCCTCCATCATCTCCGTCTCCGAGCACGACTGCGTCGAAGACCTCTGCGAGGCCTTCTTGTGCAGTCTGTTGCTTCCCAGCACCACCTCCGTCGGCAATATCGGCTGCTCATTGCACGGACTCCCCATTAACAGAGCCAAAGCTCTCTCCAACACTGTCGTCACCTTATCCATTGAAGGTCTATCCTTTCCTCTCATCCTCACACATTTACATGCAAAAATCGCAATTTTCTTCAGCGCCTCCTCTTCAGCTGGAGGTTTCAGAACTGGATCTAATATGGCTGTGATATTCTCAGATTTAATCAGCGGAACCGCCCATTCAACAATGTTACCTTCTTCAAATCTCATGTCGATCGCCTTTCGGCCGCTGAGAAGCTCAAGCAGAAGAACACCAAAGCTGTAAACATCAGATTTGGTCGTGAGGTAGTGAAGCCTGTAGTACTCAGGATCCAAGTAGCCCAGCGTTCCAGCAGGAAGCTCTGATAATGGACTTCTGCTATCTGTTGGACCGAGAAGGGACAGGCCGAAATCAGAGACACGAGCATTGTGTTCTTCGTCGATTAAAATATTTGAAGATTTGATGTCTCTGTGAATGACTGGAGGGCAGGCATAGCCATGCAGGTATTCGATTCCTCTTGCAGCTTGGACGGCAATGGTGACCCTTTTGACCCAATCTAATCTCTCCTTCAACCCCGGTTCGTTTCCATGGAGATGCTGATACAGAGAGCCGTGAGCCATGAACTCATAAACCAGAAGCATTTCACCTCCTTCCTCGCAGTAGCCCAGTAGGTTGAGCAAATGCGCGTGGTTCAGCCTCGAAAGCAGGTCGAGTTCGGTGTGAAATTCTTTGGAGTTTTTCTTCAGATCTGAAGCTCTTATAGCTCTCTTTACTGCAACAACAGTTCCATCTTTCAGAACTCCTTTGAACACGCAGGAAAAACTCCCCTTTCCAACCTGAGATTCTTCGCAGAATCCTCCCGTGGCCTTCTCCAATTCCTCAAAGGTGAACATCTGCGCGCGATGAATCTTCAGGTCCTCCAGGTCAGGCTGGATCTTCACCAGCTCCTTTTGGAATGAACAAGGTCGATTTTTTGAGGTCTTCAATTCATTAGCTCCACATTTACATCTCTGTAACTTATATCGAACGTAGAGGAAAGCCACCAAGGTAACAGAGCTCACCAACACGACTCCAAAGACCAGTTCTGAGATAAAAATTGGAATTTGAAGAGAAGACATGTTTGGGGATGTCGATCTCTTCTGCAAGCAGAATGAGGAGCATTCATTAGACACACAATGGGTGCAATTGAACTCACATCTTCTATCCAAAGTCGCATTACAGGAGCTTAAAAGATAAGTCTCCTCAGGGCAGCCATTGCTGCATGGCAAGCAGACTCTAGAGTTCACTGGTCTGCAGAACTTATTAGGCAAGCTCAGATGGGTGAACTCGAAGAATCCGGGGCCGCAAGGATTCGAATTGCAGATCCCCGGCGAGGCGGCCATTGGAATCGACCACGGACCACCTGTTCCCCAGCAGAGCGGAGCAAGAGAAGAATCCGCAAGCACACCACAAGTGAAATAATCCCCTGCAGCAATCTCATACAATTTGGTACTTTTTGGTGGCGGAACGCCGCTCTGAAGCCAAAATCCCCAGCAGAGAACCATGTGATCCACACTCTTAATCCCACAGGCATGAAATCTTCCACCGACGACCGAAAGCATTGGATCGACGGGCGCTAAATCCACATCTCCCTGCACTGCTAAGCTCCTGCCCCAACAGAAAACACGAGAATTCTCTAAAATCCCACAAACATGAAAACCGCCTGCTGAAATGGATCGATACCTCAGATTCTTTGGAGTTAGACTGATAATGTTGCTTCCTGTCTCATCTCCCCAGCAGAATGCAGTTCTGTTTCGAACAAGTAAGGCACAGTTGAACAAAGAACCAGCTGTTAGGGATGTAACTTCACCATCGAAGTTCAGAGAAGCAGTCATGTTATAGCCCCAGCAATCAATCAATGAACTGCTGCTTTGAAATCTTCTGTGCTGTTTTCGAACTCCACAGAGATGGTGATCGCCTGCACTGATTTCAGAGTAAGCGGCGCCTTCCTCCATTGGCTGAGGAACTCCCATCTGTACATAGAAGTTATTTCCCCAGCAATAGGGCTGGCTTGAATCCAACAGAAGCCCACAGACAAAGCTATCACCAGCTGTGAGGGAAAGCATGGGAAGCCTGGAGGGGGCACCATAGACAATTGAAGCATCAGTGCCGAAACAGCGAACAAGGTGAGAGCCATCAGGTACCAGAGCGCAAAAAACGGGGCCATTCTCTCCGTAGGAGACGGCAATGGAGGACATTGAACCGAGGGCGGAGATCCCTATAGTTAGAAATGCAGCTGAGAGCGAAAAGGCAAAAGCTTGAGTGAGTAATCTGTTTCTTATTGAGTCCATTGCGTGTACCGGGAGATTGAAATGATTTCCAAGATGAGATTTTTTTTCGGTTCTTCTCTCTTTTCTTCCTCTAGGTTAGCAAAGTTATCAAGAGTTGCAGGACAAATTCCATAACTTCGCGTTCAAATATTCTTTATCCGCGTGCTGAGACTACTGAAAGGAAGCAAAGATGAAGAGCCCATACCAGGAAGAAGGAAAAAGCTCATCCTTTTCTTCAAGCCACTCGCTCCCCAGCTGCAAAGAAGCCAGTTCTGAGCTGCAAAGGGCATGGCTCACAGAAGAACGGAGGAGAGAGAGAGAGAGAGATGGCCATTGAAGAGCATTAAATGGACTTCCTGGTTGTAGGTGAGGACTGTAAATGCGAAATAAATACGTGGTGCTTTATGCCTGGATCTCCTCACACTTCTCAATAAATTTGAATTTTTATAAATCAATTTTTCCTTTTTTTTATTGCCTTCGGTGGATTATTTTAAATGATAGTTTATCCCAAGAATTCTGTAGAGATTCAACTTATTCAACTGCCAATTTGTTTAATCATTAATCATTATTACATCTATCTTTATAACCGCGGTTCATGGAGGTTCATTTGACTCTCCAAGAAACCTACACTAATTTGTAAGCTAAGTTATTAAATACTTTGAGTATGTATATTTCAAATAAAAGTCCATTAACTCTCAACAAGTGTATATTCCAACATATTTTATTTGATGGTTTCAGCCAAATAAATTTATTTCTACCTTTTCATTTGTTTTTTTTTTTGTGGCATGTGAGTATTTTAAGAACTTAATGATCAATACCATCCTTAATAAATGTTTATCCATTATCATTAAGTTTTTATTGGTCTATTATACCATAATCAGTATTATCTAACCACCATCACTCGATCATTCTTATTTGATGAAATCCTCTATAACTTTTGGCATAGTCACAAGAGCCAAACAAATATTCAAATTTTTTTTAGTAGGGCTTCATTATCTACATAAAACGAGATAAAATTAAAGAAAATTTGAAGATTTAAAGAATTCTAAAGCATTCTCTGGAAAAAAAAAAATGTTGATGTCCACCATTGATAATTATTATTATCCAACACCTTATATTTAGCTATTATTACTCATTGGTCATTATTCAATAACAATTGTTCAACTATCGTATCTTGATCATCATCATCCTACTATCATCACCTTATCATTATTGTCTGCTCATTGTTATCATCTCCATAATTTTTACCACTATCTGATGATACCAAACAAGTACTTCTAATTTTGTAATCATATCTTATTTAATTATGGGGAGAGTAAATTTTGTAATCTCATGTACATAATTGAGTATTTTAATTGGGTCGTACATTATATTTTATTCTCTTTTTAAGATTTTCATATAGAAACTATATTCCATTTGGCTTGACCTTAGTAAACCATGATCCAAAGTGTTTCTACAATGCATTACAATAACTTAGAATCAATGCTAAAGCCAATTTGGATCATTGGATTTTAATTTAGATTTAATTAAGTTGGAGTATATATTTAAAATATTATTTAACAAATAGTCAAATAGTTTGATCAAACCTCTTTAATCCATAAGGAAGATTCAATAGGTATTAAATGTATTCTTTAATGGGTCTTAAGGCCGTGAGAGGTTTGATGTTGGCTATAAGAATGTGTAATATATAAGGCTTGAATAAGGTTCATCCCTTTAAAGGTATTGAACTTGAATCAACTTATGGTTTGATAAAAAAAGATTCAATGTCTATCGATGGTTAATACAGAGTGTCTGAAAGTCATGGATTTGGGCCTTAGGTTTTATATTTTTAGAAAATTTAAACTTAATCTTAGCATATTCCAAAAGAATTTGCAAGGGTTGAAAAGGGTTTTAAAAAAAAAATTTAAACGGTACCTTCTAGCCTATAAGGTCTAAGGGTCCAATTTTGGGAGCATTGAAAAGGGATTTATTATAAGGGCAAGGCACCACCTGAGCTAAACTAAGATCAATCAATTATATAAAGCCCAAAGGCTCTAAGTCACCTAAATGCTTTGTTTTGATGTTAATAACTCTAATAGCTTGCTTTGAATTAAATGAACCTAAATTTGTTGCTCTAAATTTATGTCTTCGGCTAAAGATAATGAGCTTATTTCAATACCAATAAATTTTATGAATACATCCTACACTAATATAGTTCAAGGCTTTCTAAATGTTATCATCTTGGCTAAGGATTTCTCAATTTTATTTCAAGGATTATAATAAGATTAGGATAAACATGGGTAGCACCTTGAGAAGGCTAAAACATCCTAGTTCAATATATATATAGCCTTTTAATATTTTTCTTAATAAGACAATATATATATATATATATATATATGTATCATATCATATCATATAGTTCTTGGGGAATAAAAAGATGCATTTCACTTTAAATGAGTTAATTGTGTTGATATGTTTAATGTTATGTTAAATATTTAAGTGATATATATTGAGGTATGGAGCTTGAAGTAGCACCCACATCGGAATTGATGCCCCAATGCCCCAAAATAGAAACTTCAGTGTGGTGTACCCATACTCATCCAAAACTTTTTTATAGTTAAATAACCACACCCAGAACGACGTACCTATGCCACAATTTCTATAATTCCAAGCTCCGGAACATAGTGAATGGCCTAATTATGCCAAGAATGGTTTTCTCCCAATTCAATGTTTAAGCCATTGATTAAGAGTGACAGTTCTTTCTCTCAAAATTGTTGTAAGTTTCACTAAAGTAGAGAGTGAATCTGTGTGATGTAATTTTGTACATTTGTTATCTTTTATAGAGAAATTTTTGGTGTGGTGTGGTGTGGTTTTTTGGTTTTTTTCTTTTATAAGGTTTTTCAATGTTAAATCTTGGTGTGTCTTTTTTTGGGATTTCTTTGTTGTGTATTATTGTTCATTTTATTGTTCCAGATTTGTCAAATTGGTGTGCTTTTAAAGGTGTGATTGTAATTATTAATCAGTCAATTCCCTTGTTATATCCCAATAAGTAGTATCAGAGCAAGATTTTTTTCTATAGTTTTTGGATTTGAGTATGAGCAATGACTAACAAAGTGATAAAGAAAGTAGAGAAGTTCAATTGATCAAACTTTGTAATCAATAAAATGCAAGTGAAAGAATTTTTGTATAAAAAAACATGTGTCTGCCATTACAAATCATCTCCAAAAAGCTTGAAAAGATGACAATGGGAGAATAGGATGTTTTGGATCAAATACACGCTAAGTTTGATCAGTCTTTCACTTATCTCATATATTGCGTTTAACATAGTGAATAAGAAAATTACGATGCATCTCATGGCAGTACTAACATGAATGAATGAGAAACCTTCAACGTCAAATAATTTTTTTATAATGAAAAGAATATTCAACACAAAGATAGCATAAGAGAGTTTAGCAGTTGAAAAATTGAACAATTTCAACACTGTGACTAGTCAATTGTGTTATGTGAGCATCAAACTCAATGATGAGGTTAAGGCACTATTAATTATGTTTTCATTTCTAAATAGTTGGGATAGAATCTTCATGATGGTGAGTAACACTTCAGGTAATATGAATTTGAACTTTGATAACATCATAGGGTAGTGTTGAATGAACAATTTCATAGAAAGGCATAGAGCGATGAAACTTCAAGTTCAACATTGAAAGTTGATAATAAATGAATGAATTTAGCCATGAATAAAAGCACATACAGATTTAAATTTAGAAGTGAAAAGTTCAGGTCATGCTGAGGAAATGACAAAGTTGAATACTAGAACTATAGGAAGAAAAATCATATTAAGAATGACTACAAAGCTCCAAAGAAGGACGATGGTGTCGACCATACAAAAATCTCTCTGCAAATGTCTTCACAAGAAAAATCCAATGTGAAACTCTGATGTTTTCCTAATCAGTATTGAAACTTGGATAGTAGATTCAGGTGCATACTTTCATGCATGCCCCAATAAAGTAGTATTTAAAAATTATACTCATAGTGATTTAGAGAAGATTTATTTGAGAGGTAATAAGACACACTCAAATGAAATAGTATAAAAGCTTATTGAAGTTATACATGCTCCAATTCTGAAGAGAATCTAATCTCTGTTAGTCATCTATAAAGTCAGGGTACATGACTACTTTCATAGGCAATTTATGAAAGGTGACTAGGGGCAATGGTGATGACTATGGGTCATATTGAATGCACTATTTACCTGATCAATGAGATGATAGAATCCATTGATGTGGTTGGAACCAAGATTGATGTAGCATGTTAGCACTATAGGCTTGGTCATAAGAGCAAGAAATATATGAAGTCTCTATTTTTAAAGAACAAGCTTCGGTTTTTGATAGACTTATATTTTCGATGACACACTCAAATGAACGTATTTAAGTGTCCGACATATGTTCACGTTGATGCAAGTTTGAGGAGTAAACTTAATTTGAAATTTATTAAGTGTACTCTCATTGAGTATGGCTTAGAAGAATTTGGGTACAAATTCTAAGACTAGAAGAATAAGAAGTTTATTATGAGCAGAGATGTTACTTTCAATAAAATAGAGATAAATAAGGATAGGAGTAAAAATTAAGAATGCCCATCAGTTACTTCTAAAGATTCCAAGTATGTTGAGATGGAAGATACTAGTGATCAAGAGGGGGAAGAAAGAAAAAGTGCTCAATCAGATGAAGCATAGAAAACTCCCCATTCATTTAGCACTAAAATCAAAAGGTCCAGTGGAATCCCGAGATTAGCACTAAGGATTATCCTTCTTTGTACTATTTATTATTAATAGGTAGTGGTGAACAAGAATGCTATGAAGCGGCCACTCGTTGAATATTTAAAGGAGTGGGGAGTTTATCTTGGATGTGAGATGCAATCTTTATGGTCAAATAAGATATGTAACGACATTGCAAAATGTCAAAGAGCATTGCACAACAAGTACGTATATAGGCACAACAAGTATGTATATAGGTTGAAAGAGAAGGTCGATGGTAACATACACTATAAGAAAGACTTATGAAAGAAATTCAACAAAAAAAATTAGTGGACTATACTGAGATCTTTTCTTATGTAGTGAAGATGACAATTGTTAGAGTTGTGTTGAGCTTAGTAGTAGAGAAAGTTCTATCTTTGAAGTAGGTGGATGTAAAGACAACATTTTTACATGGATATCTGGAAGAGGATTGTATATGGTGCAACTGCAGGGTTATGAAGTTCTATTGAAAGAAAATTTGTTCTCTAGGTTGTAGAAAAGCTTTTATGGCATAAAGTAGGCCTTATGACAGTGGTGCATTAGACTCGATAGGTTCATGTCAAATAGTTGATACATGAAATGCGAGACAGACAACTATTGCATCAAAAATTTTGATATTTGATATATCTTGCTCCTTTTGTATGTAATAACATGTTGTTGGCAAGGTCATTAATGGAGAAGATTAAAGACCAAGAGCAATTATCAAAGAAGTTTTAGATGAAGGATTTAGGTCTAACAAAGAAGATCCTTAGAATGAGAATCAGTAGAGACCAGAGTGCAAATACATCGAAATTGTGTTATATAGAGTATGTTGATAAATCCTATAAATATTTAACATGAGTAAGATAAAACCTGTTTGCACACTCTCATGTAGCCATTTTAAGCTATTTAAGGAATTATCACCTAAGTTTGAAGCAGATAAAGCACATATGAGAACTCCATATATTTTAACAATTGAGAGTCCAGTGTATGGTTTGATATGTACGAGACCAAATATTGCATATGTAGTAGGAGTGATTAGCATGTACATGAAAAATCTAGGCAAAACATCATTGGAAGGCAGTGAAGTGAAGAAGTCTCATGTATTTCAGAGGAACAAACAACATATGACTTTACTTTGAAAGTACATGGATCAGTTTACAAGGTTTATATATTCAGTTATGACAAAAGATATGGATGGAATAAAAAGTATAACATGGTATATCTTCACTTTGGAGAACATAATGATGAGTAGGGTTTTTAGGCTATAGAAGATTGTTGCTCTTTGAACTATGGAAGCCACACACATTGCTATCAATGAGGCAAGTAAGGAGATGATTTGAATATAGAGTTATATGATAGAATTAGACAAAGAGTGGAAGATTAGAAAGCTTCATAATGACAATATAAGTGATATTCATCTTGCTAAGAATGTCATTTTTCATGCCAACATAAAGCATATTCCATTGAGCTATTACTTTATTCACTCTCTTTTAGATGATGAGCAATTATTCTTGAAGAAGATACACACAACTCAAAATCTTACAAATATGTTGAGTAAGGTAGTGACTATCGAGAAATTGAAGCTATGCTTAGCTTTAGTTGTAATCAAGAAAGATTGAGGCTAGAGGCAAGCCAAACTGTTATACAAAATTATGAAGATAATACATGATGTTGGTACAAATTTGGAGAAGTGTTGGTGCTATCAACCTCCAAGAGAGAGATTGTTGACATGTGAAGCTAGCAAAAGCACCATAGCATAACCGACGCCTTAGCGCTGCAATACAAGGATTCCAACACAGCATACCAACGTCATACTAGTGCACTCACACTCATCCAAAAGTTTTCTAAGAAGGCTCAACCACTCTCGAATGGTGTACCTATGCCACAATTTATTTCGTTCTATGCTCTGGCATGGAGCAGTTGGTGTAATTATGCTGAGGAGCAGTGTGATTACTCCAGGATCAGATTTCTGTCGATTTAGTTTTCGAGTCTTCGATTCAGTGACAATGCTCTCTCTCTCTCTCTCCTTCTCTCTCTTTCTCCCTCCCTCTCTCTCTCTCTCTCTCTCTCTCTCTCTCTCTCTCTCTCTCCCCCCGTAGCCTTGTAAGGTTTTCTCTTGACTGTATATGGAAGTTGTGATGTGTTGAGAGAGCTGGATTTGGGCGTACGATTACTCTTGTGTGATCAAGAAAGGGAGGAGCGGAATTATTGTAAGTTCTAGTAGAGTAGAGAACGAATCCAAGTGGTGTAATTTATCTACATTTCTCCTCTTTCATAATGAAATTTTTTATGTGGTGTGACTAAAAAATTTTGTAATGTTCGTGTTTTTTACGTTAAATTTTGGTATGTTTTTTTTTTGGATTTTTCTGTTGTGCGCCTTAGTTCATTTTATGATTTCAAATTTCTCGATTTGGGGTATTTTACGTGGTGTGAATTTAAATTTTTAATTGTTCATAGATCAATTCGCAGGTTCCATACAAAAATAAAAGAAGCATTTTGATACGTAGCACATAAATTTTGTTTACTTGCATCCCCCACACCTACACTTCTATATTTACATGCATTCCTCTCAATTCCTTAACATCACATAAAAAATATCATCATTACCAACTTTTTTTAAAATAAAATAAACATTCTCACACATAGGCTTATAAAACCAAAGTTTCATAAATAAAAATATCAAACTTTAAGGGTTATATATATAAATACATATGAATTGCATTCAACATATCTAAATTTCTAAAAATAAAGTACCATTTCAAAAATTAAAAAAAAAAATGCAATCTTTAACATCAAAGTTCACAAAATTATATCACATTCATCTCAAAAATAAGATTTTAATATTTGCAAGACTAAATTCTTTTTCTTTAATTTTCTTTTATTCAAGATAAAAAAACTTCCATCCCCTCAAAGCGCGGAAAAAGAAACAAAACAAACGCGGTTTCTCAACGGCTATTTCTCCTAGCCGTTACATAACCCTAACCAAATGTTAAAGCTCTTACTGTCATTCCCATCCCCTGTTTCCTTCCCCCTTCCAACCCCCTTCCAACCCCCTTCCAATCTAATCTCCAATCTCTATGTCCTCCCCCATGGATCCGAACAAACTCCGGCGTGTCTTCCAACTATTCGACCTCGACGGCGATGGCCGGATCTCCAAAAAGGAGCTCAGCGAGTCCCTCCGCAGTCTCGGCATACGACGACCTAAAATCCTTGATCGACAACATAGATGAAAACAATGACGGTTGCGTCGACCTCGAAGAATTCGAGGACCTGTATCAGACCATCATGGAAGATATGCGCAGCGATAGAGACGAAGAAGAAGAGATGCGCGAGGCTTTCAAGGTGTTTGATCAGAATGGAGATGGTTTCATCACTGAGGATGAGCTGAGGTCTGTTCTCTGTTCGCTGGGGTTGAAACAGGGGAGGACGCCGGACGATTGCCGGAAAATGATTATGAAGGTTGACGAGGATGGAGATGGAAAGGTTAATTTTAAGGAGTTTAAGAAGATGATGAGAGGAGGAGCGTTTGCTGCCTTGACTTGATGAGTTTTATCTTTTTATTGTTTTTTTGGATCTCTAGAAATAAATTGTTAATACCTTTTTCAGAATTTTTCTGGTTTTTTTTTTCATGGATTCAAGATTTGAATAATTATGCGAACTTAATTTATTTTGAATTATTGTGTATGTTTTGGGATTTTCTTATTTATTACATATGATTTGTGCAATGGAAGGCTTGCATGCTTTCACCTCCAAACACATGCAGATTAGCATCATATACAGGTGAGTTTTCTGAATATTTGTCTTGTTAGGGGGACGTTTGTGATAAATTATATTTAAATGAAGATAATCTATAAGATATATATCAATTAAGTACCTAGCATTCATAATTGATTGTTTTGTGGCCTATTGGTAGAGTGACCTCTTTGAATGTCGTAAGTCACCTCAGGTCACGGGTTCTAATCTCTCCTTGTGTGTGTAGAGATTAGAGATAATTTTAGAATGTAGAATAAAATTATAAATGCATGTAAAAACAGCATTGTAAATGGATGAAGAAAAAATAAAATAAACATAATTTTAAATGGTAATTTTAGTGAATCAATAGAAATATTGAAAACTCCAGTGACGGATAAAATTAGAGAGAGTTGTTTTAGATGGTTTGGTCACAGTAAACGTTGATCATCTGATGATCCAATTAGGAGAGTAGATGTTTAGATTCGACTTATGTTAAGAAAAGGGAAGGGTAGACCTAGGAAAACTTGGGCTTATTATATAAAAAATGATCTTAATTTATTAGAACTAAATGAGAATATGACACTAAATATGACGTAATGAAGAAAATGATTCATGTAGCCGACCCCACGTAGTGGGATTAAGGCTTTGTTGTTGTTGTTGTTGTTGAATGGAAGTATTGCTTAAAATATTGAACAACATCATTATGAGCTCACAAATACACTTCAAATTATGCTTCATTGACAATTGATAGTTTGAATAAGAATGTGCTTTTGCTTATGAGAAAGCTTAACTCCCCTTTTAGAAATAGAAAGAGGGCATTCAATGATGAAAAGAAAAACAGATAAATTAAATTGTAAGATTAATATGAAAATTTTTAACAAATTAAAATTTTAATATATATATATATATATATATAACTCTATTTTTTTTTAAAAATATTAATCTATATATATTCTTAACTTATCAAATAAAATTTAAAAAATCCAATAAATTTATTGGAAAAAAATAAATTCAAAACACGAAGCTTATATAATATTTTCCACAAAAAATACAAATTTTAACATATTTATGTTAACTTTCAGAAGTTCTGAATGGATGGGATAATGCTCAATCTGGTAAGTGTGACATTATAAATAGAGCATAATTATTCTTAATCGGTCAAGTTTTAGGTGGTGAGGCACTGTTTCTCTAATGTTATTTTTCATAGGAAAAACTATTGTGTCTGGAGTTCGAACGTAGAGCTACGTCCGAACAACGGACGTGATACAACGGGAAGGAGCAGAGCTTGGACCTCAGATGTATTACGTCCATTGTCCTGACGCGGCTTGCATCCGGACTCCGGACGCGATATATTCTCTTTTCGTAGAAGAGTTCTCAAGCAATCTCACTTCGTTGTCAAGCACAATCAAATCACACAAATTTGTATGAGACATGCCAAGGATGCACTTGTTGGCCTCTCTCTATAAAAGTATTCAAAAGCAATTTTTGTTAGCATTGGCTGACTATTTCATGATTGATAGCAGTGAAAGCTTCAAAAAAGTTCACCGGCAAGACTACTATTAAAATCCAAAGTAGAAGATATTCATAAGATTGAATTACCTATTTTCATGATCATTGATAATGAAATTTAAAATCCCCTTTTATTAATCATCCAAAAAATAATAGGCAAATTGAGACTGCAATAAACATCTTTATAAAGTTGCTAAAGAGAAGGTTAGTTGCCTTGAAAAAACAGCACAATTTGTTATGCTGGCTTATTTGAAAATCCATTTGCCATTACTAGGGGAAAAAATATTACATCAGATGATGCGGAGTCCAATCTCAAACTGATATGTGGAAGGACGGGGACCCACCTACATAAAAAATAAAAAACAAACAACTAATTTGCGCAACCTGGCCCGGTCGATTCGTTACTTACCCTTGTCGATGCGTTATAAGAATTTTCCATCGCGTTATGTATATTCCTCCACATTACAGATCCTTACCCAGGTGGTATAAGATAATAGTTTCTGCGTATTTTATCCTTGTCATCGTGTTATAGAAATATTACGTCGCGTTATTCTGAATATTTTCCGTATTATTCATATGTAATTGGTGTGTAATTAAAGTGATTTTGAGTGTTATTGTTCTTTAAACAATGTCAACTCAAAATCACCTCCATAACACATGAATAGCACATCAATAGAAGTTTTCATCTTGTCATTGGATTGTATCACCTCACTAACACATCAATAACACATGAATAACACCAATAACACATTAAAAACAGTGACTTGAAGTGATTTTGAGATATTATTATTCTTGAAACAACAATATCAACTCAAAATCATATTCATAACACAAGAATATCACATCAATAGAAATTTTTGATCTTGTGATTGGATTTCCCCTCAATAACACATCAATAACACACCAATAGCATATTAAAAACAGTGAATGAGGTGATTTTAAGATATTATTTTTTAAACAACAATACTAACTCAAAATCACTTTCACAGCACATTAATAATACATCATTAAAAATTTTTATCTTGTCATTTCATTGAATAACTTCAATAACACATGAATAATGCGAAAAACATTCATAATACCGTGAGAGAATATCTCTATAATGCATCGGTCAAACTGGGTCGCACGTTTTCGTTCTTTTTTTTTATTTTTATGTAGATAGGTCCCGACCTTCCACGTGTCAGCTCAAGATTGGAATCCGCATGCAGTACTGCCTGTGAAATCCTGATGTAATATTTTCCCTTACTAAGAAGACATCTTTTCCTTTTAATTTGAGAAACAAACGCGTGTGAAAAACTCCATAAATTCATTTATACGATCGATCGTGATATGCATATAATATATATATATATAATATATATTGTTGCAATTGAAGTGTCACCTCAATATGACAAACCATCACTATTTTTTATTATAGCATATACTTAAAAAAAATGCAATAAAAAATTAATTTTACTTACAATTAGAAATAAATCATTATACAACAAATGAAGAAAAAAGAAACATTGCATTCCACCCAAACCAAATAATGAACTTAAATTAATAGCATATAAGTACAAGGAAACAAAAAAAAAAAATCACCAAATACCACATCAAACACCAATACTCAATTTCAGTTACTTTCAACACCAAATACCACATCAAACAAGGTTTTGAACAAAATACTTTTCAAAATTGGAGGACCATCAAAATCACCATATTCATGGATAAAAAAAGTCAGATTAACCATTACATCAGGTCCCTGACTTGTTACATTGTTCTGCAGGTACATCTGATTCCAAGGCACAATGAGGCACAATGAGATCATGAGAACAGTAGAGAGAAATCAGTCCTAACTGTAAAAACTTCAAATTCAAAGAAAATAACAGGGCAAATTTAACAGCAAATAGGTTTTAACTTTAGAAAAAGGTAAATTCCATTTCATATCACTATCAGAAAGTATTCAATCAAAGAATCATATAAGCACCTTGCAACCATCCACACTTATTGTAATGCATGCTATTTAATGGATAACTTGTTATAAGAAAATAGCAAAGATTTGCTTCCAAAATACCACGAAGTATGGTCGAAGAAAAAGCAGGAGTTTCACTGAAATTTGCTTCCAAAAAAACCAGTTCCGGCAGGCACTGTAATGGGCCGAATGACGGGGACAGAAGGCGAGAATGGAATAGGACTGGGTAAGACGAATGGCTGCACCGGAGCGGCAGTTGCGAGGGGTGGCGTCATGCAGAATTGCAAGGACTGGGCCTGAGTACCTGAACATAAATGATGTTTCAATTGACAGTCAGGCTTTATGTTGTCAATATAGTGAAATAATTGGAAGACTTACATGCATACCACTCAATTCTTATGTATTTAAATATCTAACACCTAATCTTCAATTTTTACATACCTTCCCAATGCATGAAAAGGTGTTGGTATTTTTTATGTGATATGAAGGATTTCGGTGGTAAAAATATAAAAATTAAAGTTCAGGTGTTAAGACGTGTAAATACATAAGAGTTGGGTGGTATGTATGTAAATGCCCTGAAATAATTTCTTTAATGGTAGAAGAGCTTTGCATCAAATACCTTGGAGTTTTGGCAGATTTGCTTGACAAGGGGTTAACACAGGGAATCCTTGTGATAGAACGGCGGCTCCATGCGTTGGATCCTGAGACAAATGGAGTTAAGTGATGAGTTAAGAAACATGAATGAGCCAAGAAAAAAAGGAAAAGAAAAAAGAAACGTGAAAAATGAATGATGATCCGGTAATACCAAAAATTGAAAAATCAGGTAAAATTTTGATAATGGTAAAATGTACTCAAATTTTGCATCGCTCTAATTTTAACCGAATCAATTTTGTAAAATCCTTCGCATCAAATCAATCAATTCGATATAAAAAACTACATATTAATTATGAATATGATGGGAGATATTAAAATAATAAAATATTGAGTTAATCAAACTAATTAACCCTAGGCTTGCACCCTCACTGTAGCCACCGACCTTCGTGATTCTCAGTGGTAGGATGAAATTGAATAGATGGTGTCTTGGATCCTAAATTGGTGAGTAGGAATCCCTCTCTTATGATATTTCATACATTCATTCCCTTTCTATGTTTCCATTCTGACGTATGACCCGAATCAGTGCACTTTTTTATTTCCGGTAGCTGTAACAGAGACGAGCTTGTGCCGGAAGCAAAAAACTTGGTTTGTGAGCTTTTGTAAGGGCTTTTAGATCGAAATCAACAAAAAAAAATTGACGAAGGGTGATAGAAGAAAGAGAAAAGAAGAAAAGACAGTCTCGAAGAATGGTTGGATATATAGAGAGAAGTTTGTTTGAGGTAAGAATTCAGTTTTGATTTTTGATTAAATCACGAAATAAGCCAAGATTTCATGAAATTCTAAGATGTCTACAATTTTCAGGTTATTTACACTAGGAAAAACTCGTCATAGGATTATTATGTCAATTCAGGTGAAATGATCTTCTGTTAACTTAAGAAAAATAATTCTCTGTAGATTTTCACATGTTTCCATGTTTGACAATTTGCATTTAGAATTTCTTGCATATTGTGGATGCATACCTGCACTAACTGTATGAATGCAAATTGATTGCTCCTTACATATATGTGATTTTACCATACTATGAATCTGATTAATATGTTTATGAAATTATCGCTTGTAGGTATTCATTTGTTATGATTTATGAATATGTTATATGAAATGTCCACGATGAATGCTTCTACAGAATTTTTATTTTTAAAATATTTCACAAATATTGTTATATATAAGTTATTGCATGAATATTTGCAAGTATGAATGATAGGGAACGGTAGGATTCCCGACTCTGGTATTTAGGCGGTAATGAAACACCAGAAACTGTTAGAATTAAATTGTGACAGAACGTAGGGAACTGTTGGTACTAGAGGTTTATTGATAACAGTTATGTTGAGAGTCTCAACCTTTATCAATAGTTAATATAATCTTCAAGCTGAGTGACAACCTAATAACATGACATGATATGAAAATAATTCAGACTTATACAATTACAAGTAACATTGCTACGATTGGATTGATGATTATTATGAATAGGCTTATGACCGTACATGAATGAATGAATTATATATGTTATACAGCAGTCATGATTTCTTTCATTACGTGTTTTCTTTTGCATGCTCCATACAATTCTAACATACGGCTTCTGTGTGGATATCTACGGTTACATATGAGCATACACATTGTTTCTTTTTCATCTATAAAATCTTATTTTAGTCTTGATTATTTCATTGAGCTTGTTATTTCTCACTCTACGTTATTGTCTTTCACAAATGAGTAAAGAGCACCACGGCGAGTAGCCAGGTGTGGCTATATAACTTTTGCATTTAATAATTTTAGAAGCTTATACAAACTTTTTAGATATGTATTTTATTATTTTGGATTTAGCATCTCTGTGTATATAAATATTTTGATGACATTTTTTACGCTTCTGAATATATATGAATGTGAATGAAATGTAATGTATCAAGTATGTTTGTGACGATTTAATTAGACTAATTCATCACTTACTGGGTTCAGATTCTATAATTCATGACAAGTGCTGGTGAGAATTTAGTATGATTAAATCGTCTGTCTTTGTAGCATCTCAGCTAACTCTTAAAGGGGGGTCAGTTAAGGTGTGACAAAAAATGGTATCAGAGCAAGGTTATTTGATAAAAAGAATGCTAAAATCATATTGGATCTATAAGAAGTAAGAATAAGATCAATTATGAATATATTTATATAGAGTTATAGGTTGATAGATCTTAGGTGAGTAACCCATAAGACTTAAGGTGTCATGTGTGCATAATATAACTATAATATGATAAATTGCATTAAAATAATTTATTTTGTCAATTCATATGAATATGTCTGAAGAGAAATTTAGAAAGTAATGAAGGTCAAACTCGGTCAATTACAAAGCAAGAAATATGAGTTGAAAATGTCTTGAACAAAGATGATACTCATAATAGAGCAAATGAGGAAGCTAGAGCCACTAAGTTGCAGGACATTGTTCAGTTGATATTGCAAGTGGTTGACAAAATGGTTGCTATTAAAAGTTCATCCACTAGCACATGAACCATAACTGAATTTAAAACAATGAAGATGGCTACAACAAATCAAATATTATGGTTTGGATATACAGTATTGTCCTAGCAGAGAAAATGTAGCGTTGATGCTTTGAGTCGAAATCTACAAATAGTGTGAGCTGGATTATTACTCGGGAGCTAGAATTAATTAAAGAAATTGATGCATTTGCAGTTAAAAATCAGAAGACCAGGAAATATTGAGTACTTGTATTAGTTGGCATTAAAACAACTTTGATAGATGAAATCAAGGCATCTCTGAAAGTTAATAGTTAAATGACTTCAATCAAGAAGGTTGAATGTAACTGGTCGGATGTAACTATTAATGAAGATAGTGTAATCAGAAACAAGTTACAATTATGAGTATGTGTTGATTCAGATTTGAGAAAGGAACTCTCACATGAAGCTCATCATTCAAGGTACATGATTCATCTAGACAGGACTAAAATGTACAATGATTTGAAATTAATATTTTGGTGACTATGTTTGAAGGATATTGCAAGATATGTGTCTAAATGTCAAGCTTGTTAAATTATAAAAGCTGAGCATCAGAGACCCGATAGATTGCTACAATCATTGCTTATACCTGAATGAAAATGGGAAAGAAATTACTATGGATTTTGTTATGGGATTTCCTCGATCCATGCAAGGCATCACAATATTTGGGTCATTATTAACAGGTTAATAAAATTAACTCATCTCTTGCAAATCAGATAGACATATTCAATTAAAACTTAATCGAATTATATGTTAAAATAATTATCAAATTGAAAAAGTTATTGTTTCTGATAAAAGTGAAAGATTCACATTCAAGTAGTAGAAGGCATTCAACAATGCAGGGCATGCATTTGCACTTTAGCACAACATTCCACCCACAAACCGGCAGACAATCAGAAATGACAATTCAGGTAGTGGAACCTTCGTTGGGGCTGTATTCTTGACTTTAGAGGCAACATTCTTGACTTTAGAGGTGGTTGGGAAGATCACATTCCGATGAACGAGTTCGCATATAATAACAGCTATCATTCCAGTATCAAAATGGCTCCTTATGAAACATTATATAACAGGAAATACAAAAAACTTCAATAATCTAGGTTGAAGTAGAAGAACATCAAAAATGAGGTTGAGTTTGTTGATGAAGTCACGACAAAAATCAAGCTAGTCAGATACAAATTGAAGGTTGGCTCATGATCGACAATAGAAATATTTTATAACCCAGAACACAAAAATAGTAGAATTTCAAATTGGTCAATTTGTATATATAAAATTCAGGCAAATGAAAGATACAGCCAGATTTGGTCAAGGAAGCAAGTTGATTCCAGTTACATCGAGTTATTTTAAAATTATAGAAAGGATTGGTCCTATTTCTTATAAATTAGTGTTGCATGTTGATATGAAAGATATTCATGAAGTGTTTCGTATCTCAAAGTTGAGAAAATAGGTTTTAAATTTAGACCAGATGATTTCACAAAAAGACATTGAAGTACAGAAAAATTTAACTTATATTGAAGAGCTTGAGAAAATTTTAGAAACTAGTGTTAAGAAATTGAGAAACAAACAAATTTTTTTATCTAAATAAAATGAAAACACAAGCCTAAAAAAGAAGCCACATAGAAAAAAGAAGAATAAATTCAATAGAAATATCATTCTCTTCAAGTTATAAATTTCGATGACATTTTTATGAGGGGAGAGCAATAATACTCAAAATTTGAGAAACCGCATGAAATTTCGGCAATTGCAAAATATACCTCAAATATCTCATCACTCAGATTTCAATCAAATTAATTTTATAAAATTCTAAGCATCAAATCAATCAATTCGATATATCATACTAAATATTAAATATGAATATATTGAGAGATATTACAATAACAAGATATTGAGTTAATTAAACTAATTAACCATTAATTATATCCTTAATCCCGCATCCTCACTGTAATCATTGCCCATCCTTCGTAATTCTCAGTCGTACGATGAAATAAGGGAGGGGGGGTAAATAATGCTTAGGGACCTCACAAATTCCCATTCCTCCCGTGAAGCTCCTGCAATTGATCCTCGTAGCAGACGCAACACACGATAGAGAGCCGCAGGCTGCGCTTCTGGCCTCCAACGTGAAATTGGTGAGTAGAAATCCCTTTTCTATGATATGCCAGACATTTATTTTCTTTATTTTTCCATTTTGACGTGTGCCACAAATCGGTGCACTTTTTCATTTCAGGTAGCTATAGTAGACACGAACTTGTGTCGGAAGCAACGGGCTTGGTTTGTGGGCTTCCGTGAGTGCTTTTAACATGAAATCAACAAAGAAAAGAGACGATTAATGTAATAAAAGGAAGGAGGAAGGAGGAAGGAGGAAGGAGGAAGGAGGAATAAGAAACCTCAGAGAATAGCTGGTTATGCAGAAAGCTCGTTTGAGGTAAGAATTCGTAAATGAATTTTGTTTTTTAATTAAATCACGAAATAAGTCAAGATGACTACAATTTTCAGGTTGTTTGCTCTAGGCCGCAAGCTCAAGACAAGCTTGGGGAAACTCACCATAGGACTGCTCTCTCAATTCAGGTGAAATAATTCTGTGCTAACTTAAAAATAATAATTCTCTGTAGATTTTCATATGATTTCATGTTTGGCGCTGTTGAATTTAGAATTTATTGCATATTGTGCATAAATACATGCATTGACTCTAAAAATGCAAATTGATTTCCTCTTACGATGCAGGTGATTTTACTATTCTATGAATCTGATTAATATGTTTATGAAATCACTGTCTGCATGTATGCGTTTGCTATTTATATATCATTTGCTATTTATATATATGTGTGCATGATACGCTTGTACAGTTATGCTTCAAATAATATCACAAATGATATTATAGGTAAACTATCACATAAATACTTGCAAGTATGGATGATATGGAACCGTGGGATCCCAACTTCTGGTATTCAGACAGCGATGAAACTCCGAGAACTATTGGGATCAAACAGTAACACGGCGAGGGCTATTGATAACCGATATGTTAAGATACACAACCTTTATCAATAGCTAACTTAGCCTTCGAGCTGGGTGACGACCCAATGACACGACATGACATGGAAACAATTGAGGTCTATATAATTATAAGTGACATTGTTATGATTAGATTGATGGTTATTATGAACATACTTCTGACTATACATGAATGAATGAACTATATTTTTTATACAGTAGCAGTGATTTTTCATTACTTTTCTTTTACATGTTTCATACAATTCTAGAACATTGTGATTTGTGTGTGGACATGTACAGTTACATATAAGCATGTAAATTGTTTCTTTTTCACCTATAAAATCTTATTTTATCATTGGTTATTATGTTGAGCTCGTTGTTGCTCACTCTACATCATTGTCACTCAGGAATAAGGAACATCAGGGCGAGTAGTCATGTGTCGTACAACTTTTGCATTTCATTATTTTGGAAACTTGTGCAAACTTTTTTGGTACCTATTTTATTAATGATATGATTTGTCACGCTTCCGAATATATGTGAACGTGAATGTGAATAAAATGTATCAAGTATATTTGTCGAGATTTAGTTAGACAATTTCATCACCCACTGAGTCCTGATTTTGCACGTCAGAATGAGTGTTGGTGATAATTTAATCTGATCGAATCATCCGCCTCTGTCACACCTCAGACGACCTTTAAAGGGAAGTCAGTTGGGGTGTGACAGATTCTCAAAGTACAGAAAAAGCAGGTGTGTTTTATAAATTGGAGTGGATGGAAAAACAAAGTAAAGCGAAATCTATTCAATTCAATTAATTTCATTGGGAAACTTATTATAAGGTTCTGTTTTGATTTTATATCCACTAAGAATCTGTGTTCAGTTTTTACTACGGTTTTTCTGGGTTCAATATGAAGATTTTCAAAATGAAAAAAAGCATTTATGCATCAATCTATGTACAATTTCCCTATCGAACAGCCTGTTTACCATAGAGGCCTGAAGTGGTGATCATCCTCCCAACACTTGGGATCTATATAACCATCGAAACGGAGACCCTCGACAGGAAGTTAAGAAAAATAATCTTTTGTTTGCAGAAGCAAACTGGGCTTGTGTTCATAAATATAATTTATGTGAGACAAAAATGAATATTCCAAAGTATGTTCAATTAAATGAAGGCTTCATTTAGGGAAACTTTGTTTTTGCATTTTCTATTAAAGGCTACATTCCCAACTAATTTCTATCGTACTTTCTCAAAAGCAATTGTTCTATGGCAAAATTTCAGAAAATTTTAGAAAAACTGTGAAAAATTATAACCCGCATGGGCACTGCTTTTAATTGGGCATTTTTCTACCAAATAAGAAGTTAGAAACCCGTGCCATTCAAAACCTGAAATATTTTCTAGTGGAAATTAACCCCACTTTTCAGCACCTTACAATGGCTAAGTTGAAGAATGCAAATAAGAGGAAATAATTTCAAATTTTTTTGAAAAGTTTTTTAGAACTTTCCTTTAGGGCCAAAATTAGTTAATAAATGCCAAACCATGGTCAAGATTGTGTAATTAGAAACTGTCCCAAGCCTCCAGTGTTCCAAAATAATGTTAATAGTCGTCATGGGGATGAATATTGAAGAGAGAATGAGAAAAGAGAAAAGTACATCCACGCACCTTTAGCCTCAATGCCCGTAACGGCTAAAACATAAAAGAACCATCAGACCCTCAAATCTACAACTTCCAATTTCTTTCTACAGAGGTTTCCAAAGCACAAACCATTTAGTGCAATCTTGTATATCATTTGAACATCCCTCTCTTTTCTTTCATTGGTTTGCCTTAACTTTGTTTATTGACTCTATTCCTACAAGGAAAACCTTCATAACCCTAGGTGGAAGACGCAAAAATGAATCTTCTTCCCAATCCTAATACTTGCGATTGATTACACCTTTAGCAGTTACCCATTTATGGCTAATGAATGTTTACAGTTAAGTTCCAATTTTAATGGCTCTATTAATCATTGTAAGGATTGAATAGCAATAAATGGCCATCTTCAGAACCATAACATTAAATAATTCAAAAAAATTTCACCAAATGTTGCTCAGAAAACTTAAATTTCAATAAAGTTTGGATAATTCTCAAATTAACCCATATAAGCTGAGTCACGAGCAAAAATTTTGGCTAGATCCAATTCATGAAATAAGCTTAAATAAAACTGAGCCAATTTGAGATCGACTTGGAATATAAATGTTTACATAATTTTAATATTTTATACATAAATGTGTATGTCATATAAATACGAAAAATATGTGTTCATACATAAATAATAAATTATAAGTGATTCAAATTTGAGGCAACTCAAAATGGAGTAAATTCAACCTAAGGTATTGAAATTGAATCGGTTTGATTCATAAACCAATTTTGAGTTACCCTGTAATGTTCATTCTGATTTAAATTCAGAATTCAAAATCAGATAATTATTGTCCTAGTTTCCAGACTGAATTTGATTGGCCTTCTTTCTAAATCCAATGATCAAAATTGGCTCACGACAAAATGGATGCCTTCTCTGTATCATTAGTAAAATTATTTGTAGAAACAACCCTAAATGCATGTTGCTAAAAGAAATATGCAAATTTCAGAAAGCTATATATGGCTTGAAAAGAAACCCTTGTGTCTAATTCGACAAAAGTTGCAAGGTTTGTGTAGATGTTGGACTACGAAGTAGCATTTCTAATCATCCTAACTTTATTCAACATTCTACCATTGGCATTATCATTATTTATGCGTATGATGATGGCATTCTACAAAGTATGAACGATAATTTAAACATTAATGAAATAAGATAGTATATGCATAAGAAGTGAGACTTTCAAAATACATTCTTAACAAAACTTTAAATATATTAAAAAAGATATTTATCTTTTCAAATAAATATGCTACAAAACCTTCTTGAAGCAAGCAGTTTTTGGATGCAAGCTTTCTGACTCACCCATCAAAAATCTACAATCATTTGAGGATGATGAAAACTACGAAGATTAATTTTGTTATCATTATCTAGTTGGCAAACTTTGCTATCTGATTATCAGTTGACTGAATATATATTTCAATTTTCATACAATTAGTTTGCAAACGCAAAACCCAAAATTAAACATCTGGATTATGTCCTATAGATTCTAAGATATGTTAGGAGATCACGCAATTAAAGTGTTGTTTATAAAAAAATAATGCCATTTAAAAAGTATAGTTTTTTTTATTTTTTATTTTTTAAATTTATTTATTTATTTATTATGTTGACAATGTTGGATTTATTGAGAATTGTTTACTTCAAGATACTGTCATTGTTGGTAGATACTGGTCCTGAAAAAAAGTAGCAATTTTTTTTAGCTCAGTCCAGCGTTGAGGCTAAATACATGGACAAGTTTTGATTTGCTTGCAAAATGATATTAGATGAAAACAGTAATGAAATAATTTGGTTTCCCTATTACACAATCAATTGATCCTAAACTTTTACAATCAAACAGTTATCTAAAATACAAGCAAACCAATCCTCCATGAAAGAACCAAATACATTATGAAGTAAATTATCACTTAATCAAGGATATAATATTCTAATATAAAATATTTCATGCTAAGAAGTAACAACAAACAACTAAAAATCACGAAATGAATAGTTTCTTATGTGCATATATACAAGCTCCAATAGCATAGCGTAAATTATGATTAGACATTAAATATCAGTGATTATGTGCCATGCATTAGCCTAGTACATGCTTATGACTTCAAACCTTATATTTAATAAATGATTAACATATAAAGTTATTTCCTTTTCTTGAAAATTTGAATTCTATATTAGAATTATTCATCTGCGAGCTTTATATCTCACCAGATATTATTCTAACTATTGTTTTAGGTAGAGATAAATATAAGGTTGAGCCAAAATGAGTCTTAGTATTTTAACCAATTACTTGATGTCGATTTGTATGATCCTTGTTTAAAAACGTGTTCAAGGATCAGCACAAGAAGAGATGTGCCTCGAACTGAGGGGCACAAAAAATGCTTAGAGGTGAGTGCGGCTTAACACATTTTTTGTCTAAGATGAACTCAGAGGCATTTGAGGTAGCACCTTAATCAGATTATATAAAAAATTATATTATAACATCAGTATATGTTATATTATATTATATTATATTATGTTATGCACATATCTAATATTTAAGATACAATGCCTCATAAAAATCAAACAATTAATTAAATATTACTTGATTATGTTGTTAATTTGTCATTTTATTTTGAATTACATTACATTTAAAATTAGCTGATATAAGGAATAAGAAAAAAAAATGTAGCAATTAAATATAGTTTGAAAGATGACAATAACACAAAATTTGATGATAATAAAATTATTGCATGTGATGTTTTTTTGATAGATGATAATCATGAGAATGAAGTCATTATGGATCTTGATCCTCATATTATTTTTAAATTTTAAATGAATATTTATTTTAAATCTCATTTTAAACTTTCATTTCATATCAATATTTAAAAGGGGCATTTACATGTAGGACCCAACTCTTATGTATTTACATATCAAACACATAAATTTAACATTTTACATTTATACCACCCAAATCTTTCATTGCACATAAAAATAGATACAACTATTTAAAACTTTTAAAAATTAAAATATACCTTTTCATGCACACACAAGGCATTTATGTAACAATTGGAGTTTAGGAGGTAGATATGTAAATACACACGAATTGAGTGGTATGCATGTAAATCTTCCTATTTAAAATTATGATTATGGTTCATGTTTTTTAATAAATAAATGAAGTCAATCTATCAATTATTTATATCATATTCATGAATTATTTTTCTAATTTTTTAGGGCTTACGCCTCGACTCATTAAAACAAATGCCACAGTTCATGATTTTTTTTTAGTCTTATCTATGATAAGAAGCATGATAAGGTATTGTATTAGATGAAAGTTTATTATTATGTTTCTTATAAGCTTTGCAATTGATTGAATGAAATATTTTAGAATATTTCTATTTAATTAATTGATCTTCATAAGCTAAGAATTGCATTGAATTATATTAAGATCACTTAAAATGATTGAATTAATCACTAACTCTATCATGGGGGGTAAAATTTCAAAATAGTGGTTGGTTATGGATTCAATCAACAACGTCCTTTGATAATGTCCACCTCTGTCACGCCTTATATTTGACCAAAAAAAGGCTATCCTGAAGAGAGAACTTTTCGTCCTTAGCAAATTATTATGTAATTCAACAAGTTCAATATTTATAATGCAAAAACTAATCATGTGTTAAAAGATTGTTATGTTGGTAGTGATTCCACTAAAGAAACCAGTCCTTATGGTTAGTTTGAATCTAAGGAAAATAAATCAGTCATCCTCAGCTACTAATTTTTTTCAAAGTTAATGTTTGGTTTCCATCCTTAACTATTGGTCAACATCACACAATGTTCTGCATTTTCTTTTCCATGTTTCCCATTTTAAGTATCATGAAACCGTTAAACCTCTTTGATAGTAAATTCTAATCACCGCAAACATCACAACTTCAGATGTAAAAAATAAAAGAAAGCTAAATTTTCGTTGCATTAAGAAAGGAAAGAAAAATAAAACTACTCAGGCAGATACCCAAAGCAAGGAGTTTGCAGGCAGTAGCCTACTTCAAAATTCATCTTACTTGAGAAATGGGATGCACATAGACCAGCTGGCCTGTCCGTCCAACCATAACCTAGAAAGAAAAAGCCCATTGTAACAAATGTTCATGTTTATGAGTTCATATTTTGATTTGCTAAAATTTAATACGCATAAAAAAATATAAGATAAATTTACCGGCTGAGTGTTCTGATGCATATATGCAGTGCCCGTCTGAATAGTCGGATGATATTGCCCAATATATCTGGTTGCTTGTTGTCGCACATTGAGTTGTCCGGGTATCTATCAACACGGAAGAATAAGGTAAGTAAATACAGAAAACAGGGAAGCTGCTTAACGGGGCATGCTTTTATAGGAATCCTAACATCAGGCATTAATTAATGATTTATATAAACTACATGCAGTCCAGCATCATGAATCTCAACATCCAGAAGATTGAGAGTGTAAGGAATTAAGGCGCTGTTTGGTTCGGCTTCTGCTGCGCGGCGCGGCGTGCGACCGCGGCTTCGTCCCGCATTCCGGTGTTTGGTTCGGCGTTTCGCGGCAAATTGTTGGCTAAGCGGATCGATCCGCGGCCGCGGTATTAGGCCGCGGGC
>NW_018164869.1:1775828-1789177 GCF_001263595.1 Phalaenopsis equestris | reverse complement strand
CCGGGGCCAGCGCAGCTGCAGCTGAAAAGCTGAGAATCTGCAGCTGCGCCAAACAGGCTCTAAGATGGCCTGCAAACTGCTTGAGCCTGAATTATCAACTCAGCTCTCACCAAAGCCTCTTAATGATGAAATTCAGAGCACTGGCTCAGTAACTCAGTTTGACAAGAGCGATGGGCTTAATGTGGTGCACTGGGCGGAGGTAGATGGGCATGACAAAGGAGATGAGCGTGCAATGTGGAAGGCTTATAAACCAACATGAAGGCTTAAAATGGAAAAATATATAGAAGGATAAAATACATAAGAGATATTTAAATAAAGAGAAAATGGAACAAAATAGGTGAGATACAATTTCAACGGCTCTTTCCAAGCTTTACAATTGGAATCAAAAGACTACAGGCCAATGACAGAACTTCTTATCCATCTTAAGATAGACTAATAAAAAGATTATTCATAGAGTAGGGCTACAAATAACTAACTACCAAATTAAATATCAAGTGTCCAAAATGGCAATGAGAAACAAGAAAAGTAAAGCTATATTTTTCTCATAAAAATAAACACTTAAAAATAGAAATTTCATTTTAAAAAGTTTGAATCAATACATGTTTATCTACACAACAATACATGTTTTCAAAGATACATATGCATGCACATGCATGTATTCACATATATAAAGTGTGAATAAATAAGTTTATAGATGTGTGTGTGTCTATGCACACCACATTGGTTTTTTCTAAGCGAAGCAATGTGCAAGCCAAATTGAAAGAAAATCTATAAAAATTAAAAATAACAGATAAAAACTACCATGATCCATAAATAGTTTAACTTAATTTATCATCTTTTAAAAATCAAATAAAAAAAGGCAAGTAGATTCAAATAAAGAAAAATAAAAAAAAGTTATTAAAACAAATAACATATTAAAAAAAAAAATTTATTTATTATTAAAAAAAAGGTATTTGCTTGGCTTAGGAGTACATGTAATTACTCAACTGCTAGCAGTTGCCGCAATGCTCCCCACTCATAACCCTTCCCCTTTGTGGTGCTCCCCGACCCCACACTTAGGCAACTCACTACTACAGCCTGCTCTTTGCCCTTTTTCTCTACCTCACTCGACTCTAAATCCTATCAAAAAACTTAAATTGAAACCTATTATAAGTTATATTACGTATGTATAACAATATCATATAACAAACAATTTTTAATTCTTATTATACTTGAGGTGTCAGACTCAAACAGAAAAGAAGCCTTGCAACATGTCTCAACCAAAAATAGTGCAGGCCTCACCGAAACCATTAAGGCATAATACTCGAAACAATTTTTGGCTGCCTCATGATGAGGCACAACTCGAGGCATGCACCTTGAACATCTTTTTAATCAATGATACATGCACATGCACACATAAACATTAATATTACATGTGATCAACATCAAGTACAAAAACTTAATTAAATATCAATTAAATTTTAGATAATACTTTCTTTAAATTAAAAAAATTGGCTTTAACGAGCTTGAAAGGTTACTTAAAATAAATCCCTTTCAACTTAACTCGATCCTAACTTGACTCAAAATCACCTTTAGTTCAGGGCATTCCTAATACAAAAGATCTGATGGGGACGTGCAAAATAATGGAAATATGTTCAATTTTCCGGTTCCAATTCAAAAACCTTAGACATTTGTTCATTCCTTGAAATGAAAATTAGAATTACACAAAATTTGCATAGATGATAATACAACAGCCGATTAATATAAGTAACAAAGAAATTCATAAACAATTAAAACATATGTTGAAACAATTTTTGGCTGCCTCATGATGAGGCACAACTCAAGGCATGCACCTCGAACATCATTTTAATCAATGATATATACGCATGCACACATAAACATTAATATTACAGGTAATCAATATCAAGTACAAATACTTATTTAAATATCAATTAAATTTTAGATGATACTTTCTTTAAATTAAAATATAGGCTTTAATGAGCTTGAAAGGTTGCTTAAAATAAATCCCTTTCGACTTAACTCGATCCTAACTTGACTCAAAATCACCTTTAGTCCAGGGTATTCCTAATACAAAAGATCTAATGGGGACGAACAAAACAATGGAAATATGTTCAATTTTCCGGTTCCAATTCACAAACCTTAGACATTTGTTCATTCCTTGAAATGAAAATTAGAATTAGACAAAATTTGCATAGATGATAATACAACAATCGATTAATATAAATAACAAAGAAATTCATAAACAATTAAACCATATGTTGACTAGAAAACCATGCCACAATTTAAGAAAATTAAAATTTATACGTAATTTAACATAATCTAATCAAACAACTACTAGAAACAATTACTTAATAAGAATAAGAAAAATAACAGATTCAATATAATAAAATAATTGGGCTTCATGCCCAATTTAAGGAGACAGCTTCTTCAATCTCAAATTGCAATGGGAGAAGGACAGAATAAATTGCAAATGATTAGAAATTCTTTTACAAGCAATAATGAAGTAGAATCCAAACAAATTATCACTTTCTTCACATAGCTCAAACGCCCGGATACATGATAAAAAAATCTTCCTCGTATATAGTTAAGAACGTCAAAAAAATGGAATCAACAACCATTTCTGAGTCAAAAGAACCCAAAGGTTGCATCACAACGAAACTCAAAGTTCAAAAGGAACAGTTGTCCTGTATCAGACAACTCGTAAAGGATCATGAATAAAACCCACATAATCAAGAGTCATGAAAAATTCACGATATTAAGACCCTAGCTAAGATTGTGCTAGGCTCAAAAAAAAAATTTAAAAATTTATATTCAGCCGATTATGTATCTATATCTACCCAAGAATATATTAAATAAAAGTAAAATAAAAGATCAGATTATTTTTAAATTATAATGTACTTAATCTTTTAACATAGAAGGAATTTATTGTTATCTTCTCTTGATTTAAATAAACTTCCCGAAAGTATCTATATTAAAATATAATAATTCCCCACTACAAAAAATACAGAAGCACAACTTCTAGCAACTATAGACAAACAAATCCAATTGCATCATTTCCATTCTATTATATAAGAAAATCCTATATCCCACATTATGCTAGTAACATATTATTAGCCATCCCAAGGGACACCACTCTAAAAGTAGCATCATTATGTAAAAACTAACAAAGTCAATAACAAATGTCCAAATAATCATGTTATAATTAAAAGTAACCATAAAACCTAAATAGCATAAAACATTAAAATAAAACATGAAATAACAAAAAATAACATGAAGCTAAGCGATTCCATTAGGAGGTAATAGCAGAAATGGAAGGATGGAGGTGTGGCGGCGGCGGGGTTTGTTGGGATATAAAAGATTTGTTGGGATATAAAAGATGAAGGCCTCAATGTTCACAGAAATAAAGATATGAGATAGTAACAGAATACTAAAACAAGCATGCAGAAGCTAGAGGGAAAAAAAATAATGAAAAGTGCAGTGACAAGACGGACTAACGGCAAAAAAGGGAAGTGGAGACAGAAATAGAGGTGGCTGTGATGGTGTACATGGAGGAGTCATGGACATAGTAAATTAGATAAATTTAAGCCAACAGATAACCTGGTTTTTTACATTTTGACGAATGATCTTTCATCCAAATAGAGCATCAACAATTAAAAACTGAACCATTACCAAACAAATAATTTATAAAAATTAAATAAAGCAAAGAATGCCGTGAGTGTATTATATTAGAAAACTTACAGGCTGTGGATATTGATTGCTGATTCCAGTTTGTGCAGCAACCAAAGGATTATACTGCACAAATTTAGCAGGCAGAGGTGCACAAGCTGGAAAAGAGCTAATCTCGAGACTTGACTGTGCAGCAACAGCTGGCATTGCAGAAGGGAGGCTAGATGCATAGCTTGTATTCATAATAGTAGGGATGACCGTGGAAGTGGATCTAGCACTAGAAAATGATGGTAAAAAAATTTTTGCTTCTGGATTAAGCTTAAATTCCTGCAATACAGAATAGAAAAAATTAACTGAGAAGAAAACAATCAGGAAATCAAACATATATGATCAATAACAAAATACTGTCATAATTATAAGGAAACATTCAATTTGCATAAATTTGGAAGTTATGTAAGCTCTTAATTTGAATGGAGTGGTGGAGAACAAAACCAAAAATCTTTTAAGCAAAATCTGATAATCATAAATAAGCTCATACCATCTAGAAATCTCTCCATCCTCCTTTTCCTCCCTGTCCTCCATTATCTTGGTTCACATCCAATGAAGTCAAAACTTTAAGATTTACATACTCAACACCTAAGCTTTATTATTTACAAAAAAAGCACTATGTTAACTCCATTAACAATAATTGTGGGGCATTCACAGATGGTAGCGGAGAGGTGGTGAGGGCAACGGCGCGAGGTGGCAGCCATGAAGCAAGGTCGGCGACAAAGTTGGCTACAAATTCTGAGACCACGAGGTGACTAGCTTGGTGGCACATTAATGGTGACGAGGTGGGCAGTAACTTTATAGACGGCAAGCTCGACAGCGGTGGTGGCAAGCTTGGCAGTCATGAGGTCAACAATGAAGTTGGCAGCGAGAACAGACATAGGACAGTCAATGACGAGATTGAAAACAGAAGGTGATAGGATTGGGCACCACCATGATGAGTGGTAATTGTAGGTATTATTTTATTTCATTTTACTTTGATGTTTTGGTTCAATATATGTAAATAATGAAGTTTAGATGTTGAATATATAGATCATAATATTTTGAGTTCAATGAATGTGAATTTCACTAAATATTACACTGCCATTGGAACTTCTAAATATTTACTCTCTCTCCAACTTACATGGCAAGTATTTATTGTCATGCAAAGTGCTCATACTTGAAAAGTTGAGGAGCTAGGACCTCACATGCCATTAAATAAAGAAGTATCTGCTCAAGTACCCAGGCCATAAATGACAAAACAAACAACTAAATATAAATTAGCAATTTACGAAAGCAATTACTCAATTCACAAATCAACAGATTTGCTATAACAGTATAATCAGTAATTCGATACTCAGCTAGATATGCCCAGCATGTTAAAGTAGCTCATCAAAATCTTAAAAGATTTAACAAAAGGCACAAATGAGATTGAAAATTTAGTTGCAAAATGAAAAGCGAGAGTTGCACAATATAATTTGACCAAAAACCCCTCGAATATTCACTAAATAGTGGATACAGTAAATCAATGAATTAATATCAAACATGTACCTTGACACTAAATTTCCATGCTGTCATGTTGTAAATCTTAACTTTTCATGTAATAAATCTTAAATCTCCCAATGTGCTAATGGTATTCATAACAATGGCATAGATAAAAAAAATCAAAATCTCATTTACAAATCTTGGAAAAAAATTGCTCCCAGAAATTTTGGAAGGTTCAACCTCACCTTCTTACAAGTATTGCAAAATGGGCTTCCTTCAGAAGCTGGGAGATTTGATGATGTTGATAGGTTGGAGATAGTAGAATTACCGTCACTTGATACTGAAGAGGACGGTCTGGTTGAAGGTCTGCTGCTGCTTTTGTCTCCAGTTGTTGATTTCTTGGCTGAAAACACAGCATGGTTTTCAATGGACTTAGCTTGAAGGCAGTAACTGTAGAAAAATTATTACATATAAAAAAGATTTGACAGAGTAAGTAAGATTACACACTATTAACCATGTTATAAACTAGCAATACATGCCCAAAAAAGACAACTTAATATAAGCAAAGAACTATAGTGCTTAAGCAAGGAATGAATCCTAAAAAACTTACAGCAAGAACTAGAATGGAGAGCTTCACATAAAACCTGCACAAGCAGGAAGACAGCATAACAAAATGATGGTTAGCAAAGTGCTGTTCAATAAAAATGCACATAGTTGGTAAAAGATCATGCTTAACACATCCTACTGTGTCTGTGGAAGAATCCATTTCGATATGACTGCTGGAATTCGCTTCAAGATGAGACTCACTATCTCCAACTTGACTGCCAGAAAATAATGGGCATATCAAAGAATTAAAGATAACCGATATAATCAACAAGTCAAAGCATCAGGTACACTAAGAATGGCATGAAACAAAGAACCATCAAAATATACTTCAGAACAATAAATTTACCCTTCTGAAACTGGAACTTCAGGCCTATCAGGTTGCTCTTCAACCTAAAATCATAGAAGAAGCAATTCATTGAAAAGAATCTAGAAAAATGAACCCTTTTGAATGTAGAGGATTTCTTTATTGAAGGATTGAAGTTTTGATGATAATTCAAACAAGCTGAAAAGGCGGGTATTATTTGCAAATGTTTTAATCTGAAGTTTTGACCACTGTACTCAAGGAAGACATTGTGTATTAAGCAAACACAACTGTAAAACTCAAAATCAAATATATGCATGCTGTAAACCTGATTGGATGTATAATTATAAATATATGGAGAATAAAAAACGACAGAATATAAAGGCACTTGTCAACATCGCTGGTACTGTTGTGACTGTTGTGACGTTGTTTTGTGCTGTATTGCATGAAATAAAGTCGCCAGAACCCTCACCCAGATGGACAAGCTATTTTGGCAGTATATTACCCCGTTGTTATGGAGTAATTACAGATGTCCATAATCAATGAAAGACCATCCATTGCATGCTTCCCACAAAAATGAAAATTGAGGTATGCAGGGTTTTCTAAAAACAAAACAGGACAAAAACATGACTAAATGAAACTTCTGGATGAAGAATGAGTTCATCTTCGTTATTCTTTCCTTTAACAAGCACAAAACAAAAGGTATGAATAGCAGCCACACTGTAAAATGATGTATTATCACCTTTAAAGCACAAAGATGAGGGAATATGGGCCCAAAATGACAAATAAGGTAACATGATAAATCCTGAAAAATTAAAAAAAAAGTATGAAAAACTTATACTAAATTTAATAAAAAATGAAAAAAAACCTTGGGATGGAATAAGGAGCTCATATTTATAATTCTTTCTTTTTCAAGCACAAGGCAAAAAAATATGAAGAACAGCCCACGCTGTCAAATGATGAAGTGTCACTTTTAAATAACCAAACATAGGGATATTGGTACAAAATTACAGGTATGGCAGCATGATTGAAACAAAAGTTGTCGAAGAGTTTCTAAGTGTTAATAAAGACTAGGCAGCACCAAATGACATCTCATTAAGTGTCTGAGTGTGAAACTCTCCAAGACTACATGACAGTTTTAGTGCATCACATGGTTTATCGCAGCTTTCAATTTTCATTCTCGAAACTATCACCACACAGAGTTGACTAATCTGTCATATTCCATGATAAATGGCTTAAAGTAAGATTTCACCAAAGCCATTCTATGATGTCTAGTCACCAACCACCCATGCAATGCTAACTCTCATCTTTATAACAGCATTGTTAACGGGTTAATAGATGATAACTATCGGATTTTCATGTTGAATCAAATGATAAATGCTAGCTCTCACTACTGACTCACAAAATAATACCTCTCCAACCTCTCCCCCCCCCCCCCCCCCCCCTCCTCCTCCTCTAAAGATGAGATTCAAAAAAGGGTTGTAATTCAAAAAAAGTAACATCCATGAAAACAAACATATTTTAGAAATATGATCAAAAGTTTGATACCCCTTTTGAGTTTGAATATAATAAACAAACACACATTTATGGCTCGGGATTCAAATTTTCCTTGATTATGATTATGAATGTGAATAAATGCAATACGCAAAAAGATTTTTAAAGGTAAATCAAATAAAACTGATGTGTTAGAGTAAATTTTATGAAAAATATCAAAAAGTGCTTCAAAGTTTAAAATTTTATCTGGTATTCCATTAACGATAAACGTCTGATAAACGTAACAGTCAAAACTGTTTCAGACCAAAGATATTTTGGCGCCTGATTTGTAAATAGCAATGCCCGAGCAACTTCTAATAAATGTTTGTTTTTTTACATTTAACCACATAATTGTGTTGTGGAGTGTCAACACAAAAGCTTTGATGAACTATTCCTTTAAAAAATATTATTAAAAAATTATCGGTCATTATCACTCCTTAATATTTAAATAATTTTTTGAAGTTATGTTTGTACTATGGTGTGAAAGCTTTTAAAAATTTTTTTCACTTCAGATTTTTCTTTTAGTAAATACATCTAACTTAATTTGGTGTGATCATCAATAAAAATACAAACCACTTTTTTCTAAAGTGCATAAGATGTTTATAAGGGCCCAGATATCACAATAAATAAAAGTAAAATGTATAGTTGTTTGTAAATTTGAGGAGGAAAAAACACACGATGATGTTTAACAAACTCACAAACTTCACAATAAAAATGTGACTAGTTTTTATTTTGAAATAATTTGGGAAACAAGAATTTTATATGTCAAAAACTAAGATGAATTAACACATAATATCATAACATAATATTATTATTTTTGAAAACAGAATAAATATTTTGACATTGCCTATTCACATCAAGTTTATCGTCAAAATAATAGCTCATCATTTTCCTTAGCGTTGTCAATATAATCCATAGTCAATTCCTAAAGCTCACAATAAGAATAGTAATTCACTTACACTGATAATCAAAAGAAATTTTGCTAATGGACAATAGATTATAAGATAATCTGGGGAAGTGAAGCACATCATGAAGAGTTAACAACGATGTGAGTTTCAAAAATTCTTTTCTTGTCAATTACCGAGAGAGAAGCATCGAGAATTTTGACCATTTTATTGTCGGCACAAGGTCTATAGGATGAGAATAATTTAGAACTAGTTATATGATCAGTTATGCCAAAATCAATTATCCAAGAATAAATAAATTTTGGGTTAACAACTAACAATGTAATGGCTAGAGAGGTACCAATATGTATTGGCAAGCATGATAGAGTTAGTGATAATTTTAGAGACTGAAACATGTGCAGATTGTCTAGCTGCTCCTTGGTAAAAGGTATTATGTTCGAGTTGGTAGAAGAGTTTCATTAGAGATGGCTTGATAGACCCAACCTTCACATTTAGATTTTTATTTTCAATTTGTGGGTTTATCATAAGCTTCCCACATGTCTCATTCGTATTTCATGATTTTTTGTGATGCTCGCACCACCATAGGTAGAGCGACTTAATTTTGAAATTAATGGAACCAATAGATATGGTAGAATGTTTTTGGGTGTCGATCATTGCTGACTTGTGTGACATCATCGGAAGAGAAGAGAGAAGAGGATAAGTCTGAAAATCTGAGTCAATTTCGATCACGAATTATTTCGGCACTCTAAGCAAAGTAGAGGAGCAGCTGATACCAGGGCTAAACTAGATTGAGTATTTGATGGGCACACTTCTAATTCGATTTGATTCTTTGACTCACGACACTTGAAAAAGGAAGCCTTCTATGTGAAAACTAGAGGAAAGTAAAGAAGAAGAGGTTCTCTTTTCCTCATTCCAATGACACTGAAGACTGACAAGAGATTAGTAGAGAAAAAGCTTGCCACTGAGAAGCGGCTTCCAGAGTCAAAGTAGGGAGAGGAGCTAAAATCCGTTGTCGTGGTAGGTTTGAAACCCTCGACAACAAAGCCGTGAGGAAACTGGGACGAGAGCTATTTTCATTAACTCTCCACGTTTTCGGGAGTCATCACTACAAGTAAAGTCCTTACCGAGACGAAAGTAGTCATCGTGAGGAAAGAAAGACGTGAAGTTACCTTCCTCAAACGTATCGGGTATGAGGAGAATATATGAGAGTTTCGTTGGTCTCTGCACGCCACTATACTGTTATTGCCTCAGTAGCTCTAATCATAATGATCTTGTTACTACCTTCACAGGGAGATCTAATCACAACTATCTCGTCGATGCCTTTCAGGTTTTAATCACAACAGTAACGCGAGGATGCGATCACAAAGACGATGGTTTAGGGCGATTTCAAACTCTAATATCATGTAATTTGGGAGAAGGAAAAGTATTTATTCATCTTCAATTTCATATAAAATGATTACAAGATCAATAACTCCCCATAATAAAAGAAAGAAATCGGAATTATTACATACCAATAATTATGAATGCTAAAAATTAAAAATACTAATAATAGAAGATACAAAAAATAAAATCTTCCAAAAAAATCCAACAATAGCTTATCCACAATAATAGGAAGGGTAAAGGACTCTTGTTAATCGGTTACATTTGACATTGTTCTAATAGTTGAAGCAACATAATAGCTAGGTAACGAGTTTAATAATTTTCTAGCTAGTAAGGATCAAATTACTCTATAGTCATCACAGATAAAGAGGTCCCTATGTTTTGTTATGGAGCCACCATTTTTTGGGTATTGGGTTTTCTTGTTAAACCAACTGAGATGGAACAGCGGCGGGTGAGGAATGTTATTAGTTCAAAGGACCTATATATACAAAGAGTTTTTACATATAATGCCCTTAACAAATTGTAAATAGCACTCAAGTAAATAATAAAAATAAGTTGGTTTTTGCTCAACTAACACTTTTTTTTTCTCTCTTCTGTTGATGAGAGGTCAAGTTGTTTCTCGTTCCTTCATCTCTTCAATCCCTACTACTCTTTACTCTAATTATTTTCTCCCAGTTCTATATCAATTTTAGTATCAAAGGCCAACATTGGCCCATTCAATTCGACTCAATCCGCCACAATCCCGCTTGCTTCAATTCCACACCACATCGCACTTCATAAGCTGCCATCTTCATCTGTGACCACATATGTGATCATTTTGGTTTGTATCCACACCAACGTGCATATCCTAGCTCAGAACTAGCATCCTCCATCTTCATGATCCCACCTACTTGCAAATGTCATGTTCATACCCACTTGACACTTTCATCTTCCACCTTTGTAATTCTCAGCAAATTGGAAGTTTTGTGATCACTCACATCCACAAAACCACTCCCACTTTATCTCCTCTCAACATTCACTTTTTGCCATCCTTCACGCACACCCGCTTAGCTCACAATACCTTTTTTATGCTTCCCCCCACCGTAGTTCACTTCTTTCGCATTTTATAACTATGTTCATCAACCATAATGCTAAGAAGGAGAAGTGGAAATTGGAGAAAGAAGGTGCCTTCAAAATTTCAATAAATCAACTTACTCAAATGTTACTAGTTTGCCATCATGCCAAAGGACCTATATATACAGAGTTTCAAAAATGATCCGTCTCCTTCTATCTCGTTCTTTCATGTAGTTTATCTCTACTACTCTTTGCCATATCTCTCCATTTTCTCCATTAACTTTGGTATTAGAGACCAACCTTGGCTCATCAAATTCAATTTCATTTGTGTTAATCACTTAATCTTGCCTGCGTCGATTCCATACCATATCACACTTCATAATATACCCCTTCATCTACGACCGCATTTAAGATAGCTCAGGTGTGTGCCCATTCCAATTTATGTTTCCTAAGATGGCACTAGCATCTATCATCTTCATGATCACACCTGCATGCAAAAATCTTCTAGTGCTTGCTCAACACTTTCATTTTCTGCCTCCATAATCCTCAGCAAGTTGGGAGCATCGAGACCGCCTAACTTTACCACTCCGCTTTATCACCTCTTTGCACTTGTTCTTAGTCACCCTTCCCACATACCTATCTAGCTTGTAACAGCCTTTTAAACTTCTCACAACTAGGAGTGTGCGTTATTTGGTCAAATTTGAAAAACCAAATTGAACCAATCCAACCACATTTCGGTATAATTTTGAAATAATGATTCAAGTTTCTTTTTTTTAAAATATTTGGATTTCAATTTTTTGGATCAGTTTAAATCATCAAAACCAAATAAAATAAAAAAGTAAAATAATATTAGGATATTTGAAAATTCAATTCATTTAGATCGGCTTGTCCATTACCATCTTCGAGAAGTGACCCTCAGAAATTTTGTTAATGTGGTCCATTAGAGGGAGAGGCACCTGAAGAAAATATCTCAAAATGGAACCTTGATTTTTAATTACTTAAGACCCAATGCTATTTTCGATTTACTCAAAATCAAACTGATTAAACTGAATTGAATTTACATTCAGTTGGGATAGGTTTTAGCAAAAATTTGATTCAATTTTTTGGAATTTTGATGTTGGTGTCACTCAGTTCTTACAATATGTGAACCAATTCATCCAAATAGAATGGTTCCATGGCCCTACTCACAACCACAATTGATGTCTTCCACATTTTACAAACGTGTTCATCACCTGTAGTGCATATCTCTGCCTAGCTCAAACTTCCGTTTTAGAACTTCATCGCAAACCATCCTCACCAATGAAGCAAAACAAACAATCCTCTTAATGGCAAATTACTTATCTTAAAAGACTAGACAATCTTGGATATATCAAATAGAAAATGACAACATCTTTCCTTTTCTAAAGAGTGGTTTATGTTGTGGGTCATTGGCGTGACACGAGATGAAGTAATCAAGAAGAAAGTAGAAATTGCAGTTGTCTAATCTGGCAATTGGTAACTTAGGAAGAACAATGAAAGTGTCATCTTCCTTCCTTATTGACAAAACTACACCATCGGCAACCATTAAATGAATTAGATCAAGTCAGTTAAGTAACAAGCATGAAGACCTTCATGATTTCAAAAAATTCTTTACAAGTTTTGATAATAATATTCTAGAGAATAAAAAAGAAGAATCTTCTATTAATATTGTTAATATACTAACATTTTTCCCCTTCAAACTTAGCTCCTAGCAATAGATTTCTCAATAAACACCTCTTTCTAAAGATTGGCATTGCATGGATCCCTCTTCCTTAGGATGGGCATCATTAGCACTAAATTACAATCCAAAGCCTACAATTCCTCCAGCAACATTTCAACTCTTCATAATGGATTTTTTTCCATCCCAGGATAATTGATGCATCACAAGAAATAACTTTAAATTATTTTGGAATTTAGTATTCATTAAATTTATTTTATATTAAATTGGGATGAGTTATCATTTAGATAATTTTAGATTTAAATTTGAGTTGCTTATGATAAAGTTAGATTTGACTTAAAATTTGATCTTAACTAGTAACCCTCATTAGAATCATTCAAAGGAAAAATAAATAAATATTAGGCTTTGCACAACTATCCTACTTTCCCTCTTCTCTTCTCCCTTTCCATCTTGTCCTTTGTCTCTTATCTCTAACTCTCTCTATCTTTATTTCTCTCCCCGTTCATTATCAGAAATTAGTGGCAACTAAATAATTAAGACGTACAAATGGAAACAAGAAAGCTGTGGAAATTAATCTACATTTTAAAGGAGGATATTGAAACATTATTATTTCATGTAGACCAAAATTTGGAGGGTTGATGGGCAATTGATTGAGGGGTGGGGATAACAAAAGTTTGGCAAGAAGGTGTGAACCGCT
>NW_018164869.1:1760309-1775637 GCF_001263595.1 Phalaenopsis equestris | reverse complement strand
GAACCGCTCATCACCCTCAAAGCTTCAAGGTAGTTATGGATATCCCGAGAAAAGATTTCTCATCTAAAAGACGAGGAAGGCAAAGCCTTTTAATGCTTCGCCATACTATTCTAAAATCTTTAAAAGTAGATAACTTTTAGCTCTAATGAGAAACAATTGACGGGATCCTTGGATCAGCTATGAACTTTGCTGCCAACAGAGAAGCAGGTAGATTTTGGATCTGCATGACGAGCTTGAGATATGGGAGAGCAGGGAAATGATGTCATAGAATCCGCTAGGAAGGGGCCATGAACTGTAGGAACGAGATATCGAGAAGAGTGAGATCCGGAGATGGCAATCAAAGTAGCGTTGGAAACTGTAGAAGAGAAGATAGAGGAGTTGGAGGGTTAGGGGTCGAAATCTTAAAAACCAAGTCATTCAAATATCATGGGTTCTCAAGCACCTGAAGATGAGGATATATGAGTTTTGGTCTTCAGGTCTTAAGCAATTACACTCCTATCAAAATGAAAAAATCACTTTAAGACAGTGGCAAATAGAGGATAAAAGAATTATTTATAACACAAAAGCTGATGATGATCCTGAGAAAAACATGCACTCAGCTAAATCTAATGTTAAGTCGGATAGTAGTAACATCAGACTAACTGTCTCTGCATCACTTGCAAAAAGCAAGATTGAAGTCATGTAATTTTTTTGAAAGGAAAGCCGCATCTAATTGCAATTTAAATGTAGGTTGTCCTACGCTTAACATGTCTGTCGAGATAGGGGAGACAATTCATGCTTCATCAACATAACCTGCTTGGGCAAAACCAAATATGACTATGTGAACCAATTGGTATGCTAAAATAAGAAAAATTATCCACAGGTGATGATTGATAAGCCTCTCCCCAAAGTTCATCTCAGTATTTGTTGTAGCGGTATAAATACTAACACATGGAATTAAGTAAGCATTACACCATCAGGCCTCATAATAGCTCTTAAAAGTTATTTTATGATACAAATGGTTTAAATACAATAACTATTAATATAAATAAATCAATTTTATTGGAAGAGTATAATATATCCTAGCTTAAAATAAAATAATAAAAGTTAGAACATCTTGTTTCCATAAATTCACATTGATGAAGCAAACCTAGTTTACATTTTGCAGGATTTGTTAGCCCATGAGCAAAAAAACACAGCTAGTTAACTAATTTAAGTGTGAGCTGATAAATTCTTAGTTAAAAACGGTATTGTACATTATATAAATATCACTCCTAAACACACAGAAAAGACCAACACATTCATAAGTTATAAAAAAAAACTAAATTGCGAATACAACTTTTCTTAATTCAAATATGGAGCTTAAGTTTGAAGTGGTAGTTGTTTGACTATCTATGAATTATTTTTCTAATTAAGGATCGACCTTGAAATCACAAATCAACAAAGAAGAGGAAAAACAATCAAATAGCATTCAAATGAAATTTGATTACCTCTTCCCTACATAAGCAACCATCTTTCTCTCCAAGATCATTGTGATCATTATTCATAGACTTCTTCATTTTTTTCACATGATGTGTCTCGTGAATGTCAGCCTCCCCATTAGATTTGATAGATTTAATTTCTTGATTATCGTCAACATTCCTGTATTTAGGTAAAAAAAAAAGATTAGTGATGCAATTCCAACTCTCATCCATTAAATATAACACAAATTTTATTGAAATAAATGGTAAGCACTTATGGTCCCTTTCTGGATGTATAGCTTTAATAAACTTACGCTCAAATTGTGAACAGCCAAAATAATGTGAAAAATATCCATTATGGGTGCCGCGTCTAGCATCACGGTTGTACTAAGAGGATAAAAGTCCTCAAGTTAACAATTAAAAAACATTTTGAGTGATAACTCGGCTTGACATTAGATGTATTACTAGATTCTCATGAGAACATATAACAGAAAAATTTTAAGTAACAAAAAAAATATATACTTCAATTGAGAAGATGGCAATAAAATCATCCAATAAAAATATGTAAGAAAACGTTTTTACAATTCATACGGATCACAGGAAGATTTAGAAAGGCTGCCTCCACTAATCTCTCTGTAAAACTGCATCATGAAGTAAAAATTCAAAAAAAAAAAAAAAGTGACCAAAGCATATCAATGTTGTATTTTATCTCAAAAAACGTTTTATGGGTGAGAAAACCCATATTCTGCTAGTAATACCACAATCTGACGTAATTAAATCTTTTAGTGTTACTTGTAGCAGTTTGACTCAGTAAATCAGGTTATCCTTTCAAAGCTTTTTTATCAAAAAAAATACAACTACAATTCGTACATTCATCTAGAGCTCCTCGTAAATCAATTGCACTCTGAACTTTCTTATTTGAAAAAAGAGCACTTTATTCCAAAAGGCTTATTTTCTACAAAAGATACCTAAAATTTAAGAAATCATTCTCTTCATTTGCATGCCCATACAAGTGCCACCAATTGTCATGGTCATATAGGATGATAAATTACTAAGCAAAAAAGTACTCAAACATTTGAAAAAGACATAAGTTATAGATATCAAGCATATTCTTATCCTGCTTAGAATTTAGAAGATTTATTTCAAATATATCATCCCAGGAATGCATCAGCCTTTAACAATCAAATAAATATAAACAAAATAAACTATTGGAATTGCATAAAGTGTTTTAGCTTTTAAAGAGATGATATAAGGCCTCATTAAAATTCTTTTTGAAAAAAAAAAGTTAACAAATAAAAATAATTTGACAGATAACACATATTTACATTAGATATATTATCAGATTTCAATGACAGCATATAACAGAAAACACTTCATTTAAGCAAAAGAGAACATATCTTTCCATCTAGATCATCTTATAATATGCTATTTCAAATTCATAAGAAGAATAGTGGAATTTAAAAAGGCCAACCTCCACAGATCTCTCAAAAAAATTACAGCATAGAAAAATTAGTCTAGAAAAACATATCAAAGCATATTGAATGCATATATTTTATCTCAAAAATATTTTATGCGTAAGGAAACCGAAATAGTTCAGCTAGCATCACAAAGCAAAGTAATTCAATGCTCTAAAGTTTTGCTCATAAAAAACGGACCCCTGTATCAGGCGCTTCCAAAGACCCTTCACCAATAGAGTATGGCTATGATTCGGACATTCATCTAGAGCTCTTTCTAAACTTATTAGATTATTAGACTTTTTTACTTCGGAAATGGCACTTTATTCCATAAGTCTTATCTTCTAAGAGAAATAAATAAATATTAAGAAATCATTCTTTTCATTTGTGAATGCAAGCACAAACATGAATTAGTACAACATTAAGCATAAAAGTAACACACCACTAACAAAAAGAAGCATTATACTGAATTAAACAAAGTTTTCAAACCAAATTTTGACTGTGATGACAGACACTATGGAGATTCAAGTGTAGTAGTCTTACAAGTCCTGGTAGTTTCACTATCATGTTTATGCTTTAAATTAGGAAGGATCAAATATGATCGATATAACTCAAAGTCAAAAAAAAAAAAAAAACCAAATTCTAGTACCAAATTCTAGTATGGCATGGCATGTTAGTATATATTTATGATTTTAAAATTAAAAATATCAAAATTATGCATACTATGATGTATCTCTTCTTGGTTATGGAATACAATAATCAAATAACCAATGATCATTAATTAAAAATCATAAGCATAGTTAATAAAATACATTTTAAAGCACAATTAAGGATTACAATACATCAATATAAAATATTGGAGGGCTTCCTCATCAGTATAGTCAACTGCATTCGTTCAGCTTATTTAACTGCATAACACAAGTCAAGCAATGAAGAACTCGAAGCTAAAGTATCTAAATTCACATATCTAGGTTTAAATCTTACCCCAAAAATAATATATTTTTTAATATTTCTGTATTTTGATCAGTCTAAAATCAACTTGCTTGGCTTTGCAAAGCCTATGATCAACCAAATTGTCGTATCCAACCAACAATCAGCCGAGCTTTCACCATACCTGAGAACTCCACCGTCGCATAAGCAAATCATGATTTGCTAAACTCTTCACCGCCCAAAACACAAGTTGTTGGCTCTAATTTTAGGTGGGTGTCACACCCATTGATATCATGTCATCTGAGGTCTCATTTGTTTATAACTCCAAATTGGTTTACTTTTCAAATATCAAGCACACCAAAAATTCAATTTGCGCACAAAATATATAATGGAAAGCTCTACATTACCAATTCATATACACCATAACTTCAAAGTATGGTTAACATACATGAAAGGCCAATTTATCCGCCCTTAGTGAGAGCAGCAATGTTTTTATTAAATACAAAATCGGACAAAGATTGTTATGTGATGGTTTTGCTGATCAGAAAAACCTACAATATATCAAAATAGCTTCAATTTAAGCAAAAATAGACTATTGATCCAAGTCACCTTAATAAATTTATACTAAAAGTTAATGATAAGGACAATCCATCACGTAAAAAACTGGATTTGGCTAGAAGAATTAATAAGACACTATTTATGCCATCTTCTCCACAATTCCATCATCCTCCCGTGATAAAAAAAAATTTGAATCATATGACGAAAAATGGAGGTCTCCTCCATCAGATGCTCAGGTGCGAAAATACTAAGATGAGAAATTCCATGAAATGGAGGAAAAAATTGTTTCTTTCCGGCATCAAAACTTTCATTTTGTTACATTTTTCAAATATTTACTTTTCAAAGATCTTGAAGAAAATTATATTAAAAAAGATAATATATTTTCAAAAAATTATCATAATCTTACAAATAAAATTCGCTCTTCAAAGTTCTTTACATCTAGGAGTGTACATTATTTGGTTTAAACTAGAAAAAACTACCTAAATCAAACATGCTTGGTTTATTTGGTTTGATTAAACAAAAACAAGAATCCATTTTTGGTTTAAAATTGAAACTTATTAAGATTACAGCTATTGGTTTAATTTGAAAAAAAGTGGATAAACTGAAAAGTTGAATTATATTGTATTAAACTAAATCAGACAACCAATTAGTTTAACAAATCCAACAATCAATCCATCTGAATTAATTGAATTGTCTTTGCTAAAATTTCTAAATTCGTTTAAACCAAAATCAAATGGAATGAACTAAATTTTATTTTGGTTTTATTTGGTTCGGTTCGGTTCAATATATTATTTAGTAAATCTGATTCTATCCATCATTGGATTTGTTTTGGTTGGTTCAACAAGTATGTCAATCACTCCAACATAATTGACCTAATGCACGGTCTTATTTTCATCTTTATCTAGTGGGATTTGTATGTTATCGATCTCTTGCTTATATTTAGTCTTAGATGAAATTTATCATTCAATTAGGGTCCCAAACAACCCAACTAGCAAACAAGGTCTCGTGTTGCGGCAAGGTTCAATTTAAACAAGGCTTTCACCCTCCCCGAAACACCTCTCTAAGGGACTTAGGACCAGTCCATTACTCAAGATGCTTCTCCGAACTACAATTCAAGCTTTTTGTAAATCCTTTTCAGCAAATAGTAAATCATGGAGAATCATGAAATTTGTTGACACTGATAGATATTGAATCTAGTTAAATTTTAATGAGCTCATACCACATTTTCGAGAATTAGAATATAGATAAAGAATAAGAAAAGGCTCAATGAGAAGAATTTATTTAAATCTCTTGAATTTTACTTCCTTTTACATCTAGCATTCAGCTTAAGATGGAAAGGAAACAAGATTTAAGATTGTAATGAGATGAACTTAATAGAAATCTTGGCAAATTTGGTTTATTGTAATGAGATGAATTTAATATAAATGTTGGCAAATTTACTAAACCATCCGATTCATACTTACCCAGATGTAGCACCTGCGCCACAGGAATCTGCTGCCTCGATTCCTTCCCGCAAACGATCACTAAAAGAATAATCAATATCTTCTTCAAAGAGAAGCGAAAAATCCTGGCCGAAAATAGCACATCAAATAAGCAACCACTACAACAGCATCAAACCAGAACAAAAAATCCCAGCGTTTACCTTCACGATAACTTGAACAAGGTCGTTGGAAAGCACAACCAGAGTATCTACAAAAGTTCCTACTTTTAAATTAGAGCATCTCCCTTTCTGAATCATCCTAGCTTTCTTCAAAACGATCCCTTCACAATTTCAATCCGAAAAAAAAAAATTAAATCATGCCAACCCTAACAAAAGAGCCTTAACAGATGCATTCATATCAGACAGCAATGCAGATCAAGCAATGAGGGTTCGAGATCTTACCATAGCCCTCATCGAGGGAAGCGGTGTGGAAGATGCCGGAGTAGATGGAGCCGTCCTTGACCTGTACCTCGACCGGTCGTCCCACGGAGCACATCGTGGCCAGAAGAAGCGCATCACCGGAAGTGGTCGCCCGCATTTCCAACGTAGTCTCCGCTTCTCCATTCCTGCAACCCATTCCTCGTTGATCTCTTGAACGACGGCCGCTCTCCCTACGCCGCTAAGCTCGATCGATTCCCTCAGATGGTTCTCAAATCTACTGCTTCCGCGTTTATTTTACTCTGATTGTTGCCGGCTGATTGCCCCATAAGGCCATAAATAATAGCTAAAGGCCAAACACTGTATCTAGACGATGGAACAAAAAAGAAAAAAAGGGTTGTTTTATGCAAATTTTCAGTTTGTATATTACCATAAATAAAGCGCTTCTTATTTTCTCAGAAAAATATATTAAAAATTCATTTACGCTGAAAATATTATAATAGAAATTTAAATTCTTGCACATGTAAGTGTGAAGTTTCCAATAAGAACATGTGTGAGCATACTCTTTCCATTAGGTTTTTTCATCTCCAACTATGGATGCTCACATTTGATTGAACTTTAAGAAAGTTCCAATGCAAATATTTCATCTCCATGCTCAATTATTACTTGATGATATTATGCACTAGTTATTTATGTTTGAAAAAATCATTCATTTTGTACATAAAAAATGTGTTGGTGATGATTCTCGGGAGATCTAACGGTCCAGGAGAAAAGAGTGCAACAGTGGAGGGTCCACCTGAGAGAAGAACATGAGACCAATTTAACCGACTGAATGAAGTTGTCAAGTCGAAACCAATAAGTTCATAGCCAACGGAGTCATGAGGAGAATTAAAAAACCACCCAATGTTTTGAGACCGAACTATTTGGTCAAAAACAAGACAAAGAGGCATCTGAGCCAACCAGAATATAAAAGTGGATCCAATTGAAGATTCAGTTTCTCGATAACTCCAACCATCCCAAGAACTTCTAGAGGCCCCCGATCAAAGGTCAAGGATCAACAATCGAGCCATATCAACTGGCCGACTCAAATCAACTAAGTGCAGCTGATCGAGTGGATCTCAGTCGACCAAGCTAATCTTGCCAACATGAAGTCAATTAAGCCTAAACGGTCAAGCTACAAAGCAGTTGGACGATGGGCTTGCCCATGTAAAATACTAGAAATATGTCATTACCGACCTCATTAAAGTGAGTGCAAAAATATAGCAACACATGTTGTACTCTATCCCTTATAACTAAAAAGATCATTTCAAGAATAAAACACAAATGTATTAGTATCTGCTCCTCTCTCTCTCTCTCTCTTCGCTCTCTCTCTTACTTATCTCTTACTTATGCTCTATTCATTGAGTGTGATTTACAGATATATCAGGATTCAAAATCTTAAAAAGTGTGGTGAGCGTGGTTCATGTCATAAGCAAGAAGATAAGTAGCCCAAGAAGAAGAAACCCACAACTGAGGCACTGCCAACATGGAGTGCACCAGGGTGTTTGAAGTATAATAGATTCAGGAGAGGAAAGATCAAATATGTGATGTCATTCAAGACACACTGACCCAGGAAAGGGATCAACAACCTCGAGAAGAAGAGATGACACACAAAGGTAGAAGAGGCCCCCTAGCTTTGAAAATAGAATGTGACTCCTGGTACTTTGATAGTGTTGGTTGGCGCCAATCAACTGACATTTGTTCGAAAGTACTGAGGCACCCCAAAAGCCCTAGAATACACTCTCTCAACAAATCTTCGAGGTCGAGCCCCCGAAGCAATTCAAGATCCCTACACTAGAGACTTACTGATCCACCCTGCCACATAGCCTCGTTTGAATTGATCATGTGCTTATTGAGGATCACTGGCGCATCGAAATGTCATCTTCTTTTTACCACATCGAGGAGTAGTCCCTTAAGTGGTTTAATGGATTACTACCGGGAATAATCAAATCATCTGCTAATTTTAATAAAAACTAGCAGTCGCTATTGCAGATCTACTAAGGATAGAAGAAGAGCCTTCACTCCTTCATAATTTGATTTCAGAAGGAGAATTTTGAAGTGTGGGACTTAGAACTCGCAGTAGCTCTTGCCTCCCTAGCTCAAGGGTTAAAGGACATACGAAAAACATTAGTTGAGTTTGGCTCTGTAGCGACCAAAGTCATCAGCTAAGTTGTTTGAGCTTGCTAAGAACCACATATTTTCTAAGGAGTGTAACTCTAACCCTGTTTCTTCCATAGTAGAATCATCCACACATCGCCCTTAGAAGACCCCCCCCCCTAAGATGAAGGGTGTAAACCGAGACATGATTCACATCCTTCCACTCGTCCTTGCTATAAAGACACTTAGCCACCTCATGACCACTAGGCGACCAACAAACATACCACCTAGGGAGTCAGGCCCGGTATCCTGACTAGTGGTTGACCCGATACAATGAACACCCGCTGTCTAAAAATGAAGTACTCAAGGTGACCATGTTGAGAGTTTCAATGACCTAGTAATGGAGGTCATTCAAAATAAAGATTACATCAAGATTAACCTTTAAATCATTATTATGTCCGACTTATATTACACATAATTAATCAAGTAAATCTTAATTAAGTTAGAATTAAATAACCTTTAAAAACTAATTAGGCCTAACCTATATTAGACTCGATTAACCCATTAAGTCTTACTTAAATTAGACTTAACTAATCCTTATACCTTAATTAGGTTTAACCTAAATTAGAACTAATTAACCTATTAAGTTTTAATTAAATTAAACTTAATTAACCTTTAAAACCTAATTAGGTCTAACCTACATTAGACCTAATTAACTCATTATGTCATACTTAATTAGCCTTCAAACCCTAATTAGGTTTAACTTACATTGAACTTAATTTAACTATTAAGTCTTACTTAAATTAGAATTATTTAATCCTTAATCCCTAATTAGGTCTAACCTACATAAACCTAATTAACATGTTAAGTCTTACTTAGATTAGACTTAGTTGATCCTTAAACCTAATTAGGTCTAACTTATATTAGACCTAATTATTCTACTAATTCTGACTTAATTTAAGACTCGATTAAACCCTAAACCTAGGTTGAGAACCTAACCCTAAATGTTGAGTCTAACCCATATTAAACCTAACCCTAACCCTAAATCCTTAGGGTTAACTCAAATTGAATGAAACCCTAAACCCTTAGGGTTAACTCAAGTTGAATTTAACCCCAAATCCTTAGGGTTAACTCAAGTTGAACCTAACCCTAAACCTTTAGGGGTAAATCAAGTTGAACTTAACCGTAAATCTTTAGGGTTAACTCAAATTGAACCTAAACTTAAATTCTTAGGTTCAACCCAAATTGAACCTAACTCTTGGTCCAACCCAAATTGAACTTAATACTAAACCCTTTTAGGTTTAAACTTCATTGAATCTAAACACAAACCAACTAAAACACTAGGTCAATCCGACCTAACTTGAGTTAAACCAAATCAACAAAAAATATTGGATCAACCTGATCTAACTCAGGTTCACCCAAATCAATTGAACCACTGGGCTAACCCGACCTAACTCGAATTAGTCCGCATCAGCCAAACTTTCAGGGTTGATTTGACCTAAATCAAATTAACTCAGATCAACCTAATTTGAGACTCAACCTCGAAAGTTTGAAATAAGTTTAATTAAGGATCTATTCAAGTTCAATCCAACTTAAACTTGAGTAGTAATTCAAGTATAAATTATTTTAGACTTTAAATAAATCTAATATAACTTAAACTTGACTTAATCCATCTTATTCTAAGCTAAGTTGATTTTAAGTTAATATGACTTGATGAATGATCAACTCAATATCTCTATGGAGTCGAGTAAGTTTTGTTTCAATTTATTTAAACTATGCCAACCTGGATTAATCCCATTAAACTTAAGACAAGGATTGAGGATAATCTGAGGGACAATTAGCCTAATTCAGGTTAACTCGGATTACATAGAAACTCACTTTGGATCAATTCAATCCAACTTGAGCAGATTCAAAATCAACCTAGACCTAGGTAACTTGAGGTTAAATAGGGTTTGAATAGAATATATTTAACCTTAGTCGGGGATAATTTGGGTAAAAAATAAATAAATAACCAATTTAAACAAAATGACATAAAATTTACCTTAAAAGCCACTAAGACTTCAACTTTAACAAAAAAAAATGCAACTTGGTTCCATAAGGTAATTTGAAGAAGGCACTCATGGCTGCAAACAAAATATATTCTAGTCACTTGTGTCAATGACCTAGGACAATAAAACTATGGGATTTTGATCATGTCATCCCAGATAAAAATAAACAAAAAACGATAAAAATAGAATTAACCAGATAATAAGACTTAAGCAACTTAAGATTTTCAACCCCCAAAATCCAAAAAAAGACAATAAAACTTAAATGAAACCTTAATGAATAAAGATCATCGAAGATAACTTTAACCCAGCCTATCCTGCTTTACGAAGATCTCTTAGATGATTCAATTCGTGGATGCTGACAAGAATCTTCTGGTCAGAGTATGTTTAAACACCTCTTAGACTAAGTAAACTAGGGCACCCGATGACCCTGGGACGACAGAGCCATGAACATCTTGATTGGGTCGTCTAAAATTTAAAAATTAATAAACAAACTAAATTAATAAAAGCTAAAACATAATTCTTCGTTAACTTTGCATTATAGGGCTACTGAAGTCAAAAGGTGAACGTCAACCTAGGTTTATTTTACATGTTATTAGGGCGTGCCAATTTTATTTTGCAGGGATTGACAGTCAAAACTTGGAACAAAGGATGAATCTCAACTAAAGACAAACATATAGGATAGTCTGGAATCTTTAGGAATCTACTACCCATAGGAAAAAACGTTGAAGTTTCCTTCCTTACCAACAACACTTACACTTTTAAAGAATAGATAGTAACCTTAATCGGGAGTTTTCTTATGTAGTTTGGACTACTTAAAGTGTAATTAATTATAAGGGTTTACCCTTATAGAAGAAGTTGAACCCCATAATAGATGGCATCACCTAAAATCTATGCTTAAGGGGGTTTAATTTTCATGAGGCTTTCTTATAGAGATGTTTTAAAAGTGTCTTAAAAACTGGTTGTACTTCAGTTAAGCACTTTGAAACATTCCTTATAGGATTCACCGCCTAAAATTATTTTCCGCTGCATTCTTTTTTCGTTTGATTCCATTATTATTGTCCCTTTTATTCCTCTCTAAATTCTCACTTCTCCAAATCATTAACATGATATGAAATAGAGAAGCATTGGGAGGGAAAGGCAATATAATGAAATTCAAACTGGCGACTTCACAACAACAATGACATAAAACAAAAGACATAGTGAAGACCGACAACGCTACTTCAGGCGGCACCAGCTCTCGGCAACCAAAGTCGAGCAGATCGCTCTCGGCAACAAGTTAATCGTCATACGTCGTGGGGTCCCCTTATGGATTTCAAATCCTTATGGGAATTCACTTTGAGATTCAACACATTGGCTTTAATCAATCAATCAAATGTTAATCATTTGAAACCGTCCATATGAAACTACAAGGAACAAAGAAATGGTTCAAATTTCTAAATATTGTGGGTCTCAATCTAGTCTTCTAGGAGACACAAAACAAGAAAATCCTAAGGCTAAATCCTACGCTCTGAGGAGAGGGAGAGGAAGACCTCTTGAAAATGAGGTTAACAAATGGACTCCTAATAGGTGTGGTGTGCTGCACAGGCATGTCGTGCCTACTGGTGTTGATCGACATGATCAAGAAAATCCTAAAACAATGTCCAAGTAACCATACTTGAGGAAAATCAAAGATTAAATTAGAATTTGAGATGAAGTGAAGTCCAATTCTGTTGGTGATTATCAAGTATATTTTTAGTTTATAATTGTGAATTAAAATTATCAGATTTGACATTAATTTTTTATCAGGACATTTATTAAATACTGGTCATTGACTCTCGCAGAGAATTAGAGGCATTTAACAAAAAGGTTAGATCAACATGGAATATCACTAGAGAAGTTACACCCAAGCTGAAACTAATCGGGAAAAAGAAAATGTCGTTTGCTGAAGTAAAACTTCTCCTCCAGCTTATGTGATACAAGAAGACTAGACCAACTCGGAATACTGCTGAGGGAATTACATCTGGGCCAGAACAAATTGGAAAAAATGTCGTCTACTGTCCTAGGAGCCATTACAAAATTGAAGCAAAACTTCTCCTCCAACCTGGTGAAACAGGAAGACTAGACCAACTCGAAATATCGTTGAGGGAATTACATCTGAGCCGGAAATAATCAGGAAAAAAATGTCGTTTGTTATCTTAGGATTCATTACGGGGTTAGAAAGTAAGCTTCAAACCCAACCTAAGCGAAACAGAAGAACTAAACCAACTTGAAATACCATCGGGGAAGTTACATCCGGCTGAAACTAGTCGAGAAAAGTATTGTTTGTTGCCTTAGGATTGATTACGGGGTTAAAAGTAAACTTCATACTGATCCTAAATTTTATATGTCAATGTGATGTATGTGATTATATTCTTAATTTTTCCTTACTCATAATTCTTACTTTGCAATGACGCCAAAAACTTGGTCACCAGTAACAACTAGGCAAAAAACTTGACTTCGAAGCAAATAAGAATGAAATTATTATATTTAATTATGGGATAATACACGAGTATATGTATCGTTATCAAACAATATATGGCTTTTTGATTAAGCCCCAAATATCGAACCCATATTGACAACTACAATATGCAACTAAAATCAGAAGAAATCAGTTAATAATTTATACTTAGCAAAATATTCTTACTCAACTTTAGATGCTATAATAAGAATGAAAATTTGATTCTTTTTATAATTTTTGATACTTGAAAGTAAATTAAATAACTAACTAAATTTAACTAGATATTTGTAAGATGAAGATAAAATAAATAAAATATCTTTTTCTTTATCATGAATCAGTAATACGTATAAGATTTCTATTGTGGAAGTATTCAAATTATGTTGTGTCGAATAGGAGCAATAATATTTTTTACCCTTACTAGAGATGTTATAAAGGACATTGACTAATTAAAAGTTTGAATAGTCTTGAAGACGGGTTTGATAGAGAAGATACTAGCTCTCACTCTAGAGTTCTCTCTTCTCCCTCCACCTGGGGGCTAACATCTCAATCAAAACCTAAAACTATAAATCAAATTGAGACTTTAGTCTGTCACTCTAAATTCTTCTAATTCTACACCATTTAAAGTTTATTTCCCCATTTATTTGCACTCAATCATATGAATTACATTCTCATCCATACAACCTCATGTGATTCTTACCATTTATTGACTAAGACAATACCATCTTGGATCTTACATGTTCGCACAACAGGTATTAATATCTTAATTGGCCAAATCAAGAAGTAAATAAAGTGCAAGGTTTAAAATCATCATAATTTCTTCCAATATTAAGGACTAATACTTCACACAACTTCCAACCAATACTTAATCACTTATCATTTTAAGAAAAAAATAAAGAAAAATTATCCAGAATTCATGGAAAAAACACAACCACACTTAAGATGAAAATAAAATTCACATACAAACAAGAAGTCTAAATTAAAATAAAATGTAGTCACAAACATAAAAACTTATCTCAAATTCTCAACACCAAAGTCTTGAAGTTCATTTAAATCTCTTCCTTCACTTACAATACAAACTATAACTTAAAATAAAAAGAAAAGTTGCGGCAGTGGCTATGGGTGGCAGTGGCGGCGTGTGAGCGACTGGAATGGGGGTTGGCAATCCGCTCCCTTCTCTTAAATCTAAGTCTTCTTTTATAATTTTTCAAAGAGTGTCTTAATGTCTCTTCAAAATGGGTCCACATTCAATGAATCTTCCAAGAGTTACATCCTTTCAAAAGTCAATTGAATGTATTTTCGTGTCCATTAATTATTTTCCATGTATTCACCAAGGGTTGCTTCAAACATCTCTTCAAAAATTCATCCAATTTCATTGAATCATCAAGTAAATACTTCTAGCGCTTAAATGCAAGGTACTGGGCGCTTAGGCACAGCCTTCTCTGTTTTACTGGTGTTGTAACATCAATATCTCTCATTCCTACCACGTTCAAAGCTTCTCCATCTGCCAGATATACTTTCCCAAAATCACCTGCAACATAGTTCCACATCAATTCCCGATGGAAAGTTGTATGGAAAGAAATCCCTGAATCCAGTATTCAGTCATCAACATGACTATGAACTGCCAACAGTAGTGCATCTTGTGATTCTTCAATTACCACATTGACACTGTCATTCTCCTTCTTCTTAGGATTCCTGCAGTTTCTTCTTATGTGGCAAGTTTTGCACAATTCCAACAAGTTACCTATTTACTGATCCGACTTTTTTGTTGCGATAGATTGTGTAAAATTTAATTAAATATAATCAATTAACATTTGGATTCTACGCAAGTATATGTATCATTATCAAGTAATAATGGACTTTTTATTTAAGCCCCAAATATCGATCATACTGGGAAGGTTTACATTGGAAATGACAAATTTGCTAGGAAATTCACAGAAAGTCAATTTAAATCACTGTCACTAATTTCAATTGTTGAGATGTAATCAAAATTAAATTTCTAAACTATTATCAAATCAAATATGCAAAATTTAAAACAGTAAATACTAATATAATAATTATGTTTATGTAATGGATATTCTTATGTAAAAAAACATACTTCCCACTACAATGAGGCTATGGTAAAATGAGATGAGATAAATATTCATAATATGTATTGTGTCAAATAGTTCAATTTTAATTCTCTACCCTGATACAGTGCATAAAACATCATTGGCTAATCTCAGTGTTTAGTTCCTAAATCCGTGGCTAGGCTATGAGGATACCAGCTCCCACTCCAGAGCTCCCACTTCCCTTCACCTGAAGGCTAGCTATCGCTTCAGTTTTTAAGCACTAAGACTGAATTAAGGATTTTAGTCTGTCACCCTAAAGGTTCTCAAATTCTACACCCAACAAAGAATATTTCCCTATTTATTTGCACTTAATTCCATGAA
>NW_018164869.1:1756837-1757562 GCF_001263595.1 Phalaenopsis equestris | reverse complement strand
CCTAACGAGTCTGGCTCACTATCCATGCAAACATGCAAATGCAAATGCTAATGCAAGCGAATCAAAACATATAAGTAGTGATAAAGAGTATGCCGGTAAGGCAGTGACTCAAAGGAATGAGCATGCCGTGCCGAGAAGATGGGCATGCCGTAGCGGCAACGGCCCGAAAAGAGGGTATGCCGGTAAGGCAGTGACCTGAAGATAGGCATGCCATAGCGGCAGGGGCCCGAAAAGAGGGTATACCGGCGAAGCAGTGACCCAGAAAATGCAATTCAAATAGACAATATCTGTCATGATCATGCAAACATATAGATACAAGGTAAGATGCAATAATATATTCATGCATATGCGCTACAACATACAAAAATGCAAACATACATGCAAGACAATATGGTGGTGCAAGAAATTGGTCGACTGGGTCGAGTAATCCAACCAAACTAAAGTGTTGTATCCACCGAATCAGGGGAGCCAATTGAAATGAAATGAAATGCTCACCGGGCCAGGGTGCCGAACAAATTGAAGTAACATGCTCGTCGAGCCAGGGTGGCAGGACGAGGTGAAGTGTAATGCTCGTCGGGCCGTGATGGCAGGACGAGGTGAAGTGTAGTGCTCGTCGGGAGCGGCTAGACAGAGCGAAGTGAGGGTGGCCAATCGGAGCGAAGTGAGGTGCTCGTCGGGCTGGGGCGGCCAATCGGAGCGAAGTGAGACGCTCGGCGGGCCCGGGC
>NW_018164869.1:1755868-1756767 GCF_001263595.1 Phalaenopsis equestris | reverse complement strand
AGAGGCTCGGCGGGCCGGGGCGGCCGAACGAAGCAAAGTGTAATGCTCGTCGGGCCGGGACGGCTAGACGAGGTGAAGTGAGGTGAGGTGACATACAAAATGCAACATGCAAACATAAACATGTGATAGAGAGTCATTCTCGTGCTAACGACCTTACCGGGGAACTTAGGGTCAATATATAAAAAGATGGTAATTGCCGCCTTTGCTTTGGTGAAGCAAATGGGGGAACTTCTCCCTGGATCTCCAAAGGGGGAGTTTCTCCACTCGTCATGAAACGAGCTAGTGACAACACTCTTCCCAATTTCACGACACCTCCAAGCTTTGCAAAATGAGCTAATGACTCGCATTTTCTCATTTTGCAAAGGTCTACTTTTCGACCTTTTTAAAAGATTGGGACTACCAAAGCAAAGAGGAGCGAAGGGAGCTCCAACCTCTAGGATTTTTGTGCTAAGGCTAACAGTCAAATATGATTCACTCGGCTATCGTAGGAAAAATTAGTTGCGCGAGGGGATCATATCCTATAAATCACGTCTAGGAAAACAATTGATCCATCACATAGGTGTGCCGCTGCGTCGGCTTAAGCCGGCGCACACACCCCGTGTGGGCGATCGAACCCACACGCCTATCACGCCTACAACTTAAGGCCGGCTAGGAAATAAAATGCGAAGGGGAAGAAATGTTATACCTTCGCCTAGTTTGCACGACGCCTAAATAAGCCCGGCGGAAACTTGCAGGTAAAATGAGTCTTTCGCACCCTCTCGAAAGATGTTGAAGTTCGTTGTCGTTTCGGTCCGACAAAAGATACGACACCGGCAAGGCAGAAGCCGGCGAGATGAAGGGAGATCGTCGAGGTTGGCGGGATTTAGCCGAGAAGAAATGGAAGAAGGAGAAGAAGAAGA
>NW_018164869.1:1741565-1755676 GCF_001263595.1 Phalaenopsis equestris | reverse complement strand
AGAAATAGGAGAAGAAGAAGAAGAAGAAGAAAAGAAAGAAGGAGAAGAAGAAGAAGAAAGAGAGAGGTGCTTCCGGCGACGAGCGGCGCCGGCAACGGAGCAGGACCGGCGGCAAGCGGCGCCGGCGACGGAGTAGAGCGATCAGGGAGGTTTCGCGGATCCGGAGGAGGGGTGCGAGTGGTTTTCCGTGAGGAGATGCCTTTTTGGCGAAAAAGATGGAGAGAGCCCCTTTCTTTCTTGCGAACGGGAGTTTTGGAGAACGAGAGAGACGCGATCTTGGGGAAGAGAGACGTTGCTTCTCAGCCATTTTTTTACCGTTTCTTTTTTTTTTTAAGAGAGAGAATAGAGGAGAGAGGGAGGAGAGAAGAGAGGGAAATGAAAAATGAAAATTTCATTTCCCTCTTTTAGAGAGTTACGGTTATATATATATATAATATTATTATAATATAATAATTATTATTATTATTCAATCAACCTCTCTCCATGCATTTTTGCTGAACACGTCATCGCGATAAAATGAAAGTGTCCCTTAGGTAAAATTGATGTTCTGGACGCACCGGTGTAGTCCGTTTGGTCGTCCGGAGTCGTTCGGACCACTTTTTCGACTATCGTGTCAAAAAAATGATAATATGCATATTTTAAGCCCGTACGCGAAATCGTGGTGCAACAAGTGCCTTTTCCAAGTGAAATCGACGTTCCAAACTCACTCGTGTTGTCCATTTCGTCGTTTGGGGCCATATGAATAAGCTTGCAGGTGCTCAGGTCAATTTGAGCCAAATTTGTGCATGGCGCGATAACTAATTTTCGTCGATCACAGGTGGACACCCTACACCTACGATATCCAAAAATTGATGCCAACAAACATTTCTTTAGAAATGCAGGAAGAAGATATCTCTCACTTTCTTCTTCTCCAACACTCTTACAGAAAGTTTCACATTAAATATCACCACAAAAACTCTAAACTATGAAAACAAAATCACTAATTGACTCTAATATGGAAGTGGAATGAAATGATGTGGTGCGAAAAATGAAAGTACATGAGTGAAAAACGTAGAGGAGCACTCTTTCTGATGAAATTCAACCCCAATTAGAGCCCAAGGTCGGTTGTTCAAGAGGTGCCTCCAAAAACTCTTCAGAAAATCATCCAAATACATTGAACCTTCTAGAAACGGGGTCTGCTCCGCCTTTGGCGCCGTCAGCGCTAGTCTGGCGCCGTCGGCACTAAGTAAAAAATCTCCGTGTTACGGTTGTTCTGCGTTGTCGACGATTTTATGCCGTCGGCGCTGCCCTCGGCGCTGCCCTCGGCGCTGCCTTCTTAAAAAATGTGATTTTTGACTCCAAATTTCTTCCTTTTTGCTTTCTTTTTGCCTTAAGCCCTAAAAATCAACAACCTGCAAGAAAACATCAAAATACCTTCCATTAAAGTGCAATATCATCAAAAATGAGTATAAAATATAAAAATGCATATATTTTTGGTGTATAATTTACCAGGCCTTGACTTGCTCCTGCTTTTGTTCTTTGATTTTGAATTTCCCTTGTTTGAGTTATTGTCATGTGATCTCCCTCTGGAATCAACATTTAGTGTCGAACTCGAACCTGAGGTCTCACCATAATCTTTTCTGCGCACCTCCTCAGCCAAAATCAAATTACGAATATCTTCAAATTTCAATTTTTATTTACCCGCAGAATTACTAACAGTCATCCTCATAGCTTCCCAACTATTTGACAATGAAGCCAACAAGATTAGTGCACGTATCTCATCATCAAATTCAATTTCCACAGAAGATAATTGATTTGAGATAATTGAGATAATTGATTTGTGATAGTATTTAAATCGTTTAGGTGTTGTACAACAGACGTATCTTCTGCCATCTTCAAATTGAATAACTTTATCATTAGATATACCTTGTTATTCACCGATGGCTTTTCATACATCCCTGACAGGGCTGCCATAAGATCTGCAGTCGTCCTCTCCTTGACGATGTTGTGTGCAACGGACCTCGATAGGGTCAATCAAATAACCGTCAGAACCTGTCTATCCAAAAAATTCCATTCAGCCGCATCCATCCTTTCAGGTTTTTTCTCTAATAATGTAAGATAGAGTTTCTTCCCATAGAGGTAGTTCTCTATCTACATCCTCCAATAATCAAAAGTTGTGTCATCGAACTTCTCGATCCCTGAAACTTTCACTCCATCCGCAGCCATTGACTCTGATATCAGTTGTTATGATATATATGAAATTTAGAATGATCGACTTTAATGAAGCAAAAAATGGAACGAGAATAATCACACCAGAAAAGAACACATAGATTTACATGGTTCGACAAATTGCCTACATCTACAGAGTTACAAAGGATTTTGCTAATTGAGGAATTTACACTGTTTGATCACAACGATAATTACAGGAGAAAGTCTCTTACTTTCTCACTCTCTCTTCTTCTTTCTACACCGAGATACACCGAAAGAAGAAGAATTTTCGGAGAGAGCACACCTTGCGATTCTACTGTAGATGTATCGCACGCAATCTTCAACCTGATCACCAAAAAACAACAATAAATTATCTTTTCTCAGGTTGAACATCTTCTTTGACACCGAACTCCAAAAGACTACCTCACGAATTCAGTTCCTGTGCAAAGCTTACGGAAAACTGCTACAGGTGAGGCGAGGCAGTTTTCAAGGCTTGCAGAAGAAATAAACTGGAAGAAAAGTTACGGGTTGAAGGATACAAAGCAGGTAGCAACAATTTCTTGCGATTTGTTTTTCAGTCTTCTATGAGACGCCAGAAAGAAAAAGCTCCCTTTATTGTTGCAGCAGATATGATACCCCTCATGCATAATAAAGCCAAACTCTTGAACATCGACACACTTCTTGGTGTAGTTGCTGAAGTTTTGATTGAAGCACCAAAATTAAGGGTATTAATACTGAAGTTTTTTTTTCAAATTTTCTTGAAAATTACATTTAGAGGGCAAATTTATAAGGCACATTAGGTCAAAGTAGATAATGTTGCACTTATTTTCATAACTAATATCACATTATTTTTCTATAGTTTACAAATCGGTTTGCTGGTTCACTTTGCTATTTACTAAAAATCAATAACTTTTTCTTCAACTAACTACACATAACCTACTTAAGTAACCAACATAAATCTTATAAATCATCAATATCACAACCAAGTTTGTTCTTCCAAGGCTAATCATTAGATTTTGTTAATAAAGCTACTTCTTGATGAAGGGTGATCACCAATTCAAATATATGTAAATAAAAGATAATGTTATGATTCATACTTATCTTATTCCAATTTAGAGCACATTAATCATTTATGCATCATTGATGCTCCTTCAATTATCCTTAAAAATAAAGTTATTTAATGAAAATTTTCAAAAAGCTCAAAGGTACATAAGATAATTACACCCTCTGCATGGCTTCAAAGTTAACAGGGTCTGATAATCTTGTTAAATCAACCATAACTCCTAATGCTTTAAAAACAATTTTTGTGTGTTATAAATAAAACTAGAGATCATAGTTTTCATTTCTTCATATTATTGTCTTTTAACTACGAATTACTGAAGATAAAACTATCCCAAGTGCTCGTTCCTCTTGTCTTATTTCAACTTCAATTAACATATATTGAGTATATTAAAATTCTATCAGACTATAAATCGAGGCATCTCCTCGACTATTTTTTATTAATCGTGCAAAAGACAAATTGAGCAATGATATTAGAGCCTCTAAATTAAATTAATTTATAGAGAACTTCCAAAATATTATAGCTTTTATGTTTTACCTTTAGTGATAAACAAATCCATTTTAATATTTTCCATTAATAGTTTGTAAGAAAAAATCTCACCTATCTTTGCATTATAAAAAACTCATAATAATTAACTTTTTTTTTAAGCAAAACAGGTTTATATTTATTTATTACACAAGAAAAAATATACAAGTCCGAAAAAGAGGTCCCAACACACACACTCTACAAATACACAAAGAAAGTAAAAAAGACCTTTCTCCAAAAAAGAAAAATACAACTCACCCACACCAAAACACAACAAGACTCAACACACAAAATACCAGACAATCAAAGCCACAAAAAACGAATCAAAGAAAAACCAAAACAGAAAACAACATAACTAAGAGCAACCAAATAGCCACCAAACTATTCAACATTCTTTAAGGCTAAAAGCATCAGATTATAAGGAATAATCTTCGAGACTGTAGCACCCCGATTCTTCAAACCCCATTTAGCCGCCTAGTGAGCAGCCTTATTGCCTTCTCGCTTGGTATGAGACCAAAGAATAAATAAGTTCTTGTAAAGAGCAAAAATTTTTTTCATCTGAATATTAATACTCCAATGATAATCTTGTTGCAATTGACAAAACTTCCAAAGAATCAGTTCCCATAATAATAATATTCCAACCATAATTGATAGTCATCTTCAGACCATAGATAAAAGCATCAGCTTCAACAGCCAAAGGGGAATCAGAAAATGCACCTGCCGAGAACCAATAAAAAATAGAACCTAAATAGTCTCGACAAACTCCTCCTACACTAGCAGATAAGGGATTCCAACAACCATCAACCTTAATCTTAATAAATGACATCCACAGTTCATGCCATTTAACATTATCATTAAATTTAATATGCACATAACTAGGAATATCTGGAAGATGTCTCAAATGTTTCATATTTCCAGAAAGTATAGTGTTATTGGGCAAAAACTTTGATCCTTTATATAAATAATTCAATACCGAACTAACAGTTCTATGCACCTTGGGAACAATATTTTTAAATTTACAATCATTTCTAGTAACCCATATAAACCAACTTATAACAACAGGTATAGGAGTAAGAATATCTTTACCGAGCAGCTTCCAAGCATCGAAAATCTCAGAAATGTTATTATACTGTATCAGATTTCTGTTAAATCTGTTTAACAGCAACTTTTGTATAATATCATTCCAAACATCAATAGTAAAATGATATTTAAGAAAAAGATGTTCCATTTCTTCCTCATTATCATGACACAAAACACAACAAGAAGGCAATCTTAAACATTTCACCTTAAGAATATCATCACTAGGAATGATATTATGAAAAACTCTCCAAATAAAAAAGGAGATGGAAGGTTTAATCCAAATATTCCAATTCCATTTAAGATTTAAACCTTGCAAAAATTGAAAGGAGTTAGCAAAACATTTAGCATAAGAATCACCCAATTTGCCTTTAATTTTAGGCAAATCAGGCTTAGTAATATCAATAGGAATAAAAGCATTAAAATTAGCATCATCATAATTAACCTTTTGCAAAAGTTTCCTAAAACACCACTGATTTTCAAACCATAGGTCATTAATCTTGATATTAATATTCTCAGGGCCACCGTAAAAGTCAGCAAGAGCACCTTTGTCCAACCAATCATCATACCAGAAAGAGCAATCGCCTTTACCAATATCCCAACAAATCATATCTTCCGTATTTCTAGCAACCTTGAGCATTTCACGCCAAATAAAAGAATCACTTTTGTTATAGGTAATAGTCATAGGATTCCTGTTAAAGCAATACTTAATATGCATCAAAGAAGCCCAAATGGAATTATTCTATCGAAAACGATACCATAATTTCATATAATTGATTTTAATAGAATCATTTAAGCTTCTAAAGCCAAGTCCTCCATTTTCTATAGGTTTACAAAGCTTATTCCAACTTTTCCAGTGGAATCTGGAATGACCTTTACCTTCCAACAGAAACATATTAAAAAGATTTTCAATCCTCTTAATAACATTCAAAGACATATTCATAACTTGAAGAGTATAAAGAGGGAGAAAAGTAAGAACACTTTTAAGAAGAGTCACCCTACTCCATGATGATATGCATCAACGAGTGTTGCTTTTATAATGTAACTCATAGAATTTCTAATCAAAATATTTAAATCCTAAACACTAAAATCATAGCCAACAAGGAGTTTTATTAGTCATGAAGACTACATAGCATATTGAACACGGACATGAATATTCCTAGGGTTTTTACTTGCACACCGCACAATTCTTAAACATTTACATATCAATACCTAAACTTTAACATTCAAATCAATGCCATATTACATAAAGAAATACTTCTTTTACACACTTTTTAATAGTAAAAAACACACTTTCACGCATAAGTTTTGAAACAAGATTGTTATAATAAAAGTAAATATTAAACTTTAGATGTCAAATACGTAAATACATTAGAATTGTGTCGTATGTATGCAAATTTCCCTAAGACATTAGTTTATGTTATTAAAAGTATGATAGATTGTCCATGTATAAGGAATTTAGTGCTTTGATTTGCTGTTGTTATAAATGAAAATATCAAGGTGTAGGTATTAGACATGTAATTACATAAGAATTGCATGGCATGCATGCAAACTTCCTTTAAAAAATATGCTATGTAGAATATATATATATATATATATATATATATATATATATATATATTAATCAATATCATGTAAGTATTTATTTGATATATTAGCTAATAATCAACTACTTATCTTGCACCATTGTAACATTGTTCATGTTAAATTATCCCTGATTTCATATACATTATTTTCACAATTTGATGATCAAGTATTTATTGGGGATCATATTTTATTTTATTTTATTTTATTTTCCTTTCAACTTTAGTTTTATTTAAAAAAAAAAATGATAATTTAGTGTATTTTTTTATTTTTAGAAGTGCTCTAAATAAAACTACCTATTTTGGGTGTGTTTAAAGGAAGCCATATTTCATTTTAGGGAAATTTATATAGATACCAAACATTTCTTATTCATTTACATATCTAGCACCTAAAATTTGATATTTATATTTTTAACTTTTTGGTATAAAAATCCATGCATAAGAATACATATATCACCTCTACTTGACCTATTATGAGATTTAATTGATTATAAATGAACCAATGCACTTGACGAGCAACTCAACACTCGAGTCAATTAATACCCCGACATACTTGCTCAAATTAGTAAATAAACAAATGCGGCACATTTTCTTAAACTCAAATGTTTAAATGAACCAAATTTGATCTTAAACTCAAAAGTTTATTTATTAATGTTCACGAACAAACTCTTTTCGTTGTTCGCCAAAAGACTTGTTAGCTACTCTATACGTGTATGATGCATTATACAAATAAAAATTTAATTAACTATAAATTATTTAATTATATATTTAATAACAACATATTATAATTTAATATCAATATGCATAAATATTTAATATAATTTCTTCAAAACAGAAACAAGTGCAAACCAAGTCAAGACCACAAAAAATTTTTAAGATGAGTACGAAAATATGAGAAAGCTCAGCTCAGACTCGAACCGAACATAAACAACCACCCTAGAGGTATCATATTCTACGAATACAACTTCTAATTCGATAAATGATGTCACATAACAAAGAATAAACAAAAACATAAAAACCAAAGTCAAATTAAATGGGAGATATCCCTACAAACTTCAATCAACAGGAATTAAAATCCTTGCCAGCTTCCAGTTTCAACAAAATCACTTTATTTCCAAGATGGTGATTCAGGGAGGGGTTTCAATATAATATACATTCATAAAAAGAGAGAAGCAATTGAAACTCTTGGCCAAGAGAAAACCAGACTAGCAATACCAGCAAAAGACTACATCTATAGTGATATAATCATTATCAACAAAACTAAGATTAAGATTCCCTTCTATCATTCTCCCCTTCTGTTAACAAAGGCTTTTGGGATTCTGGAAGGTGTTGTAAGTATAAATTATGCACCATCTCTACATATTTATGAATATATTTTTCTTCCCAATCACTGGTTTTAATTGGTGGCAGATATCTTACTTTGAGTGGGGCGGGTCTCACGCGGAGGCTGTTCTTCCTCCAGGCTACATGAGTGCCTGTCAGGACCATTGGGACTATTGGCAACCTGGATTGCAATGCTATGTGGACAAATCCCTAATTTTTGAAAGTTTAGGGGTTAGATGCAAATCGAAAAAGGAAGGTTTTGATGTATTTACACATCTAACATAAAAAGTTTGATACTTGTATCTATAACACGTGTCATAGAACTATGCATGAACATATATATTTTTCTTTTAAAAAGTTATATATTTAAAAATAAAAAGTTTAGGACTTGGGCATGTAAATATGGAAGAATTGTGTGGTATGTATATAAATGCACCATTGTATTATGGAAGCCAATGTATCACGCTAAATTTTCTCTACCTTCTTGAAGGGAAGAAGCCTTCCGGTCTTCGACCGAGTTCCCTCTGGAAAAATTATCAAGGATAGATTTTTCTTGACAATGGCCTGAGCGACCTGAGTTCAAAGAATAATAAATTAATATGATAAATAATAGAAGATAATGTTAGATAATCATCTGACAATGTAAGTATAGAGTGATGGATGATATTAGAGGATAAGCGACCTTTTTCATGGACTCGATTGCAACCATTGGATTGGATCGATCGATACGGAGATGATTGGCCAACACATATAGTTGGCCAAACATTGGGTACCATATTATCTGCAACAGACAAGACTCATTTAGCATAAGAACTTAGAACATCTAATCAGTCTAGGATTCAAGACAAAACTGATAAATCCTATAAATCCAGATTTACTAAATCCTGCCAACGCAAGAGCTTAGAACATCTAATAAATCCAGAATTCAAGACAAAAATGGGAAGAAATGGGAAAATAACTGGATTTACTAAATACAGGATTTAAAATTTGACTTATGTTTGTCAGGCAGATTTATGTTAAATACCACTTCAATCCATTACCAACCAACGCCTTAAATGTTTTTCAATTAATTTTCTTCTGCAACAAAACTAGAATCTTCCATAGAATGCCAAAAATGCTGATTGAAATTTTCGGGCGTTACCTCTTTTTTGGCAATACCCACAGTGCCGGTTGGAACCAACCACATGACGAGAAAAATGTCGAGAGGCGATGCATGGTTACATATGTAGATAGCCCTGGTGTTGGAAAATTCAGAACCTTCTATTTTTATGGGGTTTCCTAGAATCCACATCTGTCAACAAGACATAAATTGGTCCTCATATGAGATAACAGATAGCAATAACGATCTTACAGAAACACATGGCGCAAAAGAGAATGGAAGATGTTGATATAGATGAGATACAAACAAAGAGACAACAATGCCCACAAAATATAAAGACGAGTGAGGATGAATGTAACAGCCCACATGTAAACAGATGAAAATTTGTTAATAGAATGGATTTCAAGCAAAACTTTGGATTCATAAAGTACAGCCATCATTTATCAAAGGAAGATTTACATACATACCATTCAATTCTTATGTATTTAGATATCTAACACCTGAAGTCAAATTTTTACACGCATACCACCTTACCTATGCATAAAAAAGTGTATTTCACTCTTTAAAAGTTAAAATAGTGGTGTTTTTTTGTGTGATATAAAAGAGTTGGATGGTAAAATGTAAAAAAAATAAAATTTAGGTGTTAAATATGTAAACCAGGAGGAATTGGGTGGTATGTTTGTAAATGCCCCTTTATCAAAAAAAGCTGTCTTTAAACTTTTCTTCTCATTTGTTTAAAATGCGCATGCTGCTGCTTTGTTAAAACAACAGGAAAAATAAATGAGAATAAAATGCTATAAGAGCTCAAGATCAAAAACAATTTGCTGCTAATTTGCATAATTCTATCAATTTTCAAAGTTACTAGACAACAAAGTGACCTTAGGATTAAATATCAAACAACTATAAACTGAGAGCAGTAAAAATTAAACAAGCGTTTATATAAAGAAAAAAAATAAAATCCAACTTATTGTCATTATTACGAGAAAATCAACTCCGTAGTTCATCTTAAGCTTCATTATGTAAAAAACTATAAATTCTGTATCAGCAAATAATTACATAAAAAAGGGCATTTGCATACATGCCACACAATTCTTACTATTTACATATCTAAAACCTAAACTTCAATATTTACATTAAAAGCACTCAAATTTTTAGCATTGCATAAAAAATACCACTTGTAATAACTTCTTAAAAGTCAAACGCATTTTTTTTATGCATCGGTGTTATAAATATAAATATCAAACTTTAGGTGTTAGACATGTAAATCCATAAGAATTGTATGATATGTATGTAAAATTTTCTAACAAAATAGCGCCTGCCAATTGCATGATACCTGCTTGATCCGCTCCAAATCACCATGGAGTTTTAATACAATTCAAATTCCATTCAATTCATGAAACATAACTTTTGCTCGTTTTTTCAAAAGTATTCCATATCAATGATATAATTAGATCGGTCCCATACTATGCCTAAGTTATGTGCAAGACTAAAAAAGCAATTCAGTAATTTATTAGTTATTATTATGGGGTATAAATAGGACTTAATATGTTTAGGGTTATGTATTGTGTGATTGTTGTCTTAAATCTTAGGGTTAGGGTTTGGAAGAGATCTCTCGCCTCTCGAATTTTAAGTGTTTAAATTTTATGTATTCGGGAATGTATCATTTTAATTTGGTACCAACGGAATAGAATCTAGTATTTCTAAACTTGCCTTGTTCCTATCAGATACCAACACAAAGAACTGCAAATCAGTTTTGTGAAATGCAAATCTCAATGCAGTTCACGCTTCTAAATTCACTTTAATTTTCAGTCCTAAAAAAAACTTCAAGCAAGCAGTAGTTATAGTATCAAATGAAAGCAATTCCTACTGCTACATTTTAATGTAAGAAGATTTAATAGATGCCAAGGGTAAGTGTAAATTAAAAAGGGGAACATGTGCCTTATTTAACCAAAATATAATTAAAAGAATGTAGCCAATTAGTGTAAACCAGCAGAGCTGAATTTCATTTCTCATGCACAACATTGGGTCATGAATGTATGAATCAGTTTAGTTCCTCATTATATTTTAGTTTCCTTTTCAAAATGGAAATTGCGACCATAGAGGAAAAAGTTTTAATCCAAAAAGTTAGCATTGCATCTGTCTAATGAAAGAAAGGGGATATGATGAATCTTGTAACTCTAGATGTGCATGGAGAAAAACAATCGCTCTGGCGTATTTTCAAAAGAGAAGTAAATTAGAATAAACTTAAGAGAAAAAAGCAATAAATGTTGGACGAAATCTTAATTATGAAATATCAATGAAAGTTAATCTCACCTCCAACCATAGTAATACAATTAAAGATGAATATTAAGAGATTTGACAATCTATCCAAACAATTGTTATCTCATGAAAATATGAAATCACAAACTTATCTAATTAGACTAGAGACCCTCATATTGCTTGTTTTAATATATTCTATTATACCATCAAGAAAATATACATATATAATAAAAGTACCATCTGAATGGATAATCAGATCCTTCTCCGCTAATGAGAGATAATAACCAACCAAAATATTATTGTAACTATCTTAATTTAATGAATCACTTAATTATTAAATTAATTTAAATGACATAATTAAATGCCATTTTTAATTAAAATGATGGGACTCATTTCTTATAAATGACAAGTTGTTTATGACATTCATTCACTTAGCCAATTAATATTAATATTGTATATAACCTTATGTGAACAAATTATTTCTCTTAAATCTTAAAGATTAAAAGACAAAAAAAAAAAAAAAGAATCATGATCAAGTCCTCTAAATTGAGTACTAGTTTCAATATATTATGATTAGATGGAGCTGTAATTGAGCTGAGCCGAGACGAGTCAAGTATGTTATGGATTGGACATTGCTTCGTCGAATCGTAAGTTATTCATATTTAGTTTGAGCTTTAGCATATATGCTCATACTTGGTTTGCTTAAATTTTTTAAATTTTCAAACTTGATTTGTATCTGACTTGTTTATATTTGAATAAGCTAAAAATTCAAATAAATTTCTTATATAAAATTATTAATAAAGAATTTTATAAATTTAAATAAATCTTAAATCAACATCCAACTAGTTTATACCAAGTAAATAAAATATTATATAAGTTATAATTAAGTTTTCTTGCAAACAAATAACATAAATAAATACCAAGGAATTAGTTTATCAAAAAAAGAATATAAGAAAAAATGCATTAAATGCATATCGATATTAAATTATAATATATTGTTATTAAATATATAAATAATTAAGTTCTATTTAGTCAAATTTATTTAAATAATATATCATATTCATTTAACATTTGATTTTTAAGAAATTGTTCAATTTTTTTATTTACTAATTTGGCAAACATGATCGGTATTAATAGAATCTAGTTTGAGTTGTTCATCAATTGCATATAGCTCTGTGATTAGGGATCCCAATCAACCGAGCATTAGACAAGCTACTCATGGCTTGGCTTGATTAAAGTTTGTTCATACTTGTTTGATTATTTAATTGTATGGGCTTGAACACTTTCATAGGTACTCAATTACTAAATGAACAAGCTTGAAAAGGTTGTTGATTGACTCATTTATGTTCATGAACAATATAACTTAAAGCTCGCGAGCAAGTTTATGAACAAACTCGATTGATGCTTGATTACAACTCGATTACAGTGCATTTGTGAACAATATTGTTTAAATGCTTATTTTTAGGCCCAATGAACATTGTTTGACATGGATCATTTATTTTTTCTAATAAGCTGCTCGTATAATACCTGAGTAAGACTGGATTAAAACTCAAATAAGACAGAATTAGGGCTCATTTATTTTGTTAAACAAGTTGTTCATTTGGAGCTCCAATTATGATTTAATGTCCTACTACATGAGCATCATGTATTGTGTATATATTTATGAGTGAACTACAATTATTCATTAAGGGTATTTATTTATTAATCAAGTCACCATATTACCTTTTTAAAAATTTAATGTATACAACCAAAAGAGAATACAATTTCAGATACTGGATTTTAATACTAAAATCGAAAAGGAAGGATTATCTCAATGCAGATTTACATCATAAAACTAAGTCCCATAAGCAACACATGTTTCTTATATGCTTTGGTAGGAACATTTCAGTCAAATGATTTGCAATCATCAACATAACATAACAATGAAAAACTCAAGTATTACCTCGTTAGATTTACATGTTCACTAATTACTATATGATTTATGTCATTATGTTTACTTCAAAGCTAAATACAACAAAATTAATACAAAATAACCTCAATGGCCTACGAATAAAAATCAACGATTTCAAGCCCCAAAATAAAACAAGTCAACCAAATAGCAAGTAACGTTTTTTTCAACATATGATACAAACTCTATCTCTGTAGTTAAAATGATAATTAATGATTGATATGCACTTTTTCATAAAAACAGCCTCTTCTCCTAACATGAAGTCACATCAAAATGTCAGTTTTTGGAGCCAAGGCAATTGAATAAGTCAGAATCCAAGTATCTAATCATTTCAAGATGGCCATATTTTTTGTAGATAAACATGCCATCCTTTGTCCCTTGAGGATATATTTAATGATCTTCATTGTTTCTTTCTAATATTTCAAACCATGATTACTCTGATATCTACCCAAAATTATTACTACTGCATATGCAATGTCAAGTTTTGTGCTGGCTTGCATATGTGCATAGAGCATCCAATTGCTAAAGCACATAAAATATTCTTCATTCATACCCCTTTATCATTTCCTAGGCTCTAGTTTAAATACAATTCATCATTTTTACCAATAGAAGTCATACTTGGGGGCTGTACGACAATGAATGATCTTTAAAAGTGGATTTAGTAAATCTTGTAAATCCAAATTTAACAAATCATTTAGTTAAATTAAGATAAATATTAATCATTAAATTTACTTAAATTGAATTTATATTTAATTTCTAATCATGCTAATTAACAATTAATTATTCATCAAACAACTAATAATTAATTAAAAAATATTAAACTAAATACTTATTAAACAATAATTTAGCATTTATAAATTAATAAATAAATAGTTATTAATTATACAACAACAACAACAACAACAAAGCCTTAATCCCACTACGTGGGGTCGGCTACATGAATCCTTTTTCTCCATTGCGTCCTATTTAGTGTCATATTTTCATTTAGATCTAGTAAATTAAGATCATTTTTAATACAATAAGCCCAAGTCTTCCTAGGTCTACCTCTGC
>NW_018164869.1:1732665-1732940 GCF_001263595.1 Phalaenopsis equestris | reverse complement strand
CACACTTCTTAGTCCGATATCTTTGAGATGTCCTTACCATTTGAATTCCTTGAAGATAATTTTTCTTTGATTTCTATCGAGAGTATTCTTAGGTGACTTCAGTTATCTAAGATGTAATTAACATAGGGGCTTGCCCCTGTAGAAAGCTTTTCCCGAACCCAGCACAATATAAACCCTATTTAATTCCTTATATTAAATAGGGGAATTTGTCGGCCAATATATTGGTTCCGCAGATCAAACGGATGTCATGACTTTCTCTAGTTTATTTGATCAAG
>NW_018164869.1:1731555-1731940 GCF_001263595.1 Phalaenopsis equestris | reverse complement strand
CGCGTCGCTTCCAGGGGACGCCCTAGCACTTACACAATGATCAAAAGGATTCATGTCATGATTTTTTCAACAAGTTTTACGCTGGCTGTCGACTACCTAACGCAACCCTCCACTTTTCTCATCCGGGCTTGGGACCGGCAACGGCAGTGTTTATTAATTATATTAATAAGTAATTACTTATAATTTTATTAAATAAGTAAAAATTTTAGGTGCATTTTAATTTTATCAATTAACTATTAAATAATTATACATGCATTTATGTGATTATATCTAATAATACATTAATTAGTTATTAATTATTAATCGATTAAATCAATAAAATTAAATTAATACCACAAACCTATTACCCTATCGACCCCTTTACTCTCCCGCCGAAACCCTCAGA
>NW_018164869.1:1731310-1731516 GCF_001263595.1 Phalaenopsis equestris | reverse complement strand
CCCCTCGTCCGATTTTACCCAAAAACACAGCCCTCGTGACTGAACTCTCGCGATACAGTCGCGTTTAGAGCTAGCTGGAGGCAACCACCCAATCGCAGCGTACAGAGACCACCGAAACTCCATCTTTCTCCTCCTCCTTCCTCTCCGCTCCTACCCGAAACCATTGAGGAAGGTAAGCCTGTTCGCGCCCTTCTTTCCTCCGCTCT
>NW_018164869.1:1729311-1731266 GCF_001263595.1 Phalaenopsis equestris | reverse complement strand
CGCTCTTCCCGGCTTTATTTTGTCCAAACTGATCGTCTTGCAAGATTTAACCTAAATCCAGGTTAAATCCTGCTCTAAATCCGTTGTCAGACAGCCCCTTGATTAATAATTTTACATTCAAAACATCCCAAAATTTTATTTATATATTTTTTTTCTGAAACAATCTTAACATCTTCTGCGGGATGCAGTTCACGAAAATATAAGAAAAAAAACCTCGAAAACCACCATCATCCGGGAAACCAAAGAATCCATCTACTCAAGTCGCACAATAAACCCTAGAATCATCGTCAGTCAAAGCAGACAAATACGTCAATCAATTCGTACAGACAAAACCAAATTCGTAAAGTTGATTCAAAAATATTCTCGAAGCTTAGAGAGCATACCATCAGCCTGCCAGTAAAGTGTCCGTAGAGATTCCCCTGCCGGACCCTGAGGTAAGGCCAAGGTAGGAGCACCAGCATGACCATGGTCCAAAACATCGTCGTCGCCAACATCGTCACCACACAAGCCACAATCCTGAACACCGAAATCAAAACAGTAATCCAACGATCGTCGTCCACAAATTCGACCTCGCCGTCCGCGGAAACCGACGGCCGAGATCGAAGCTCCTGCTGCTTGTCACCGCTGGCGGCGTATTTCTTCCGTTCAGGCTCCGGCGACCGTAAGATGGCTTCAAAATAGCTATCAAGCCATCGACCACGCAGAAGAGAGCTCATGCTAGCGATCTCCATTTTTTCGGCCGCTGTTGAGCAAAAAATTTCAGCAGAGCAAGTCAAGAGAAGTCATTATAAATAAAGGGACGGGGAGGAGAAGATGAAGATGAAGCTCGGAAATGGCTGAACATTTTATTTTGCATAAATGTCCTAAAATTATTATGGTTTAAACTCTAATTTACGTTGTTTCGGAGGGCTGCAGCGAAAAATGGAGTAGTGATGCATGCGACGACACTGGATCCGCTAAGGTGGGGGCCGAAGTGAAAGTGTTGTCGCTGTGCCCTGCGCTCTGATGGGGAAAGCTATCGACATTGCTTGTTTAAATTTTAATCCCGAAAGATAGCAATACTTTGGACATATACTTGTGTGTGTGCGTGCACGCGTGTGGCCTTAGCGCCCGTCAGAGGCGGAACCGGTGGGATAAATTGTCTCCTAAGGCCCAACGTGGGAGGGGTTAAGACAACTAAAGTCAAAATAAAATTTCATGAATGGTGATACGCCATCAACAAATTTCATCATCCATCATGAATCTCGAGGTGTGAAATTAATCTCGAGGCAATCTTTTGAGCAAGAAAAATTCAAACTACAATTAAAAGTCATCCAGAGCTCCGATTTCAGTAAACTTGCGGTCAAACTGACATTCTCGATGAGATGGACCCAATAATATAAAAATTAGTCCAATCCGAGTCAGATCAAGCCCGGATCAAATCATTAATCCACTCTTGGAGGATTTCTGGAGGCATTTGAAAGGTCAAACAGATGTTGAATCCAGTGAATTCATAGTCAAATCGAGCGTCTTGACAAGATGAATCCAACGAGCTCAAGATTGCTCAATTATGACATCGTTAAGGCACTCAAATGTACATCAAACGTCATTCGATTGAGGGAAGCTTTTATATATATATATATATATATATATGCACTTATTAGTTTTACTTGAGAACTAACCTTGTCTAAGAGATACAATGAGAACTACTCATCACTCAAAACATGCCAATTATATATATTATTTTATCTAAAAGTGAAATGTAGCAAATTGTATTCCATAAGATTAGTTTTAGCTCACACATATAAATAGGGCATAACATATAATTTTTTTCTAGTCATATTGTATTTTATTGTCCAAATTCTGACTCACCAGTCTTACAATATCATATCAGTAACTCAATTTGAGTCGCATGGTTTCCTGATACATTAAATTTTGATTAACAAATAAAATAACTATGACGTGCATTTGCTCTT
>NW_018164869.1:1726647-1729301 GCF_001263595.1 Phalaenopsis equestris | reverse complement strand
TCTTTCCCTCTTCTTAGGGCTATAGGTGATTCGAGTCAAGTATGTTTTAGATTAGGCTTGTCTCGAGTCGAGCTTTCACACGTACGCTAATATTTGGCTTGTTTTAATTTTTTTGCACTTTTCTATAATAATTGAATGAATAGTTAATAAAAAGTTAAAAGTTTTAAGAAGTAATTGATTTTTCATACAAAATATTTAACAAATAATTTTACAAATTTAAACAAACAAATAATTGAATAAAATATGAATAAGCATCTAACTAATTTGCACAAATTAAATAAAATAATATTTAAGTTTCAAGCAACACTTTTTATAATCAAATATTATAAAAAAGTACTAATAAATTAGTTTATTGAAATAAATAAAAAAAATTATATAAGATTAATATGTAAATTTATTAATGACAAATAAATTAATTTAAATAATAAAAAGAAAAAAAAGCTTACACGGAGAAGAAGCATTCATATGAGCTAAACATGGCCAATAAAAAGTGGTAAAAGAGAGTAAGCTTAGTGAGCAAAAAGATTGAGACATATGCTATTATTTAAGTAATATGGATTTTTTAATTAATATATAAATGTTTCATATTTATATAATGATAAATTAATTAAGATTAAAAAGTGTGATGGACCGAATATGTTGGATAACTATACATTATTTGATAAATTTTATTTACTTTTAAATATAGATTAATATAGTAAATATATACCTAGTAATTAATCTAAAAATATTATTGATATTAATTATAATACATTACAATTAAATGCAAAATAAAAAAATATAATTAATCAAATTTTATTTAAATAATATCTTATATATTATTTAAATTAAGATATTAATTAAAAGTTTTTTTTGCGAATATTAATGAAAAATTTGAAAAATATTTTTTTAATATTAATTTATTGAATATTTGAGTTTTGATGTGTTCCAGAAGACTTGCAGTGGTTGAGTGATTATTTAGTATCTTAGCATTGCAGAAAAATCTAACAGAGAATCATATAACTAAAGTGAAGTAAGCCGGAGGAGATACCTCGATTTTTATGTGAAAAATGCTAGAAAATGGAACAAATCATTGGGTCTAACTCTGTTGAAATAATCCACTTTGAATGGTGAGTAATCAGACTTACTCTTCTCCAAGGTTGGTGAATATGGAAAGTTGATGTACAATGATATTTCAGTAGCAACAATCATAATAGGTCGTGAAGGCCAGAGTTGATTGTGATGGAGGCAGTAGTCCATCTTGAATATTGTAGATGACAACTGTAATGTCAGCTTATCCTAGGTGTCGTAGTTGAAAGCACTGGTAGTAGTTGGTCATGTGAGTTGTAGATGGTTGTTTTAAGAGTTGAGACCATAGTAGGAAGCTGTGAGCCATGTAGGCCGTACTCATGCTGTAGTGGTGAGTCGTGATAATGCTTGTAGGCTGCAAAGCCTGGAGTTAGGAATTACATGAGCTATGATAATGTTTGTAGGTCATAGAAGCTAGAGTTGAGAGCTGCAAGAGTTGTTGGTCTCGTAAGTCGTAATCGGTCTCATATTTTGTAGTGGGGAGTTGTAATAATTTTGTAGGTCGAAGAGACCGGTGTTGAGAGACATATGAATCGTGATAACATGTGTAGGTCACAGAGGTCAAAGTTAAGAGCTGCATGAGCTGTGATATCCTTTGTAAGCTGTAAAGGCTAGAATTGGGAGCTACATGAGCTGTGATACCCTTGTAGGTCACATAGGCAGAAGTTTGACATTGCATGAGATGTGATAACGTACGTAGGCCACAGAAGTTAAAGTTGTGAGCAACATGAGATGTGATAATATGCATAGGTCACAAAGTCCGGAGTTGAGAGTTGTATGAGCTATTATAACGTTCGTAGACCACATTGATCGGATTTAGGAGTTGTACAAGTTGTGATAACATTCGTAGGCCGTAAAGGCTAGAGTTGGAAGTTGGATGAATAGAGGCTGGAGTTGAGAGTTGAACGAGTTGTGATAATGTTTGTAGGCCTTAAGTTTGAGCAATCTTGAGCTCATTAGATTTATTTTGTTGAGACACTCGATTTGATTATAAGTTTGTTAAATTTAGAATCAATTTGATCTTTCAATTGGACACCAGAAGCTTCCAAAAATAGCTTAATACTTCAATCTGAGCTTGAATTGACTTGGATTAGAAGTGTCATTGTGTCTGTCTTATCGAGTCAGTTAGTTTGACTAAAATTTTGTTAAAACTGGAGTCCCATATTATTTTTAATTGATCTTTGAATATTTCGTTATTGTCGGCACTATTTTTGGTGTGGGGTTTGCCTATAAGAAGCTATCGGTCGTCGGAATTGAAATCCCGTTGCCCGCTTCGGAAGGACGCTTAAAAAAATTTTATTTTTGAAAAAGATGAAGTTAAACTGACCCCATAATTTTCATAGTTTATATGAAAGAGCGTTTTATCTCAAATCCTGTATTTATCCCGAAGGATGAACACAAGAATTGAGGGTGAGGCTCGATCAAATAAACTAGAGAAAGTTATGACATCTGTTTGGTCTGCGAAACCAATATATTGGCCGACAAATTCCCCTATTTAATATAAGGAATTAAATAGGGTTTATATTATGCTGGGTTCGGGAAAAGCTTCCTATAGGGGCAAGCCCCTATAGTTAATTACATCTTAG
>NW_018164869.1:1726128-1726446 GCF_001263595.1 Phalaenopsis equestris | reverse complement strand
TTCGATGACTTCCTAAGCTATCCTATTATTTGGCTTCAATTTAGGAGAAATCATTTAGATGTTTCATCCTGCAATTTTTATTTATTAGGATTTACATTTGTGTGAATCAATCAGCACAAATAACCTTGAAGATGTGGGAATTTAAGTCGTAACAAACGACTATCTCAGAGTCCTAAGACGAGTTTGGGCTTAGATTATACAACAAGATTGTACAAATGCCTAAAAGATGTGTTTTAGGATTTATGTTGCACTAGGCGAACGACCTCGAGTCCTATGGCTTTGCTGTTTAAAGCTAAGGAAGAATGTGTTGTTGTAGAT
>NW_018164869.1:1702354-1726028 GCF_001263595.1 Phalaenopsis equestris | reverse complement strand
AATTAGTGTATTGTGATGATATAGTAAGGGTATAACGTACCTTAACTTCAAATCAACACCCAGGGTTAATCCTAAGACCAAGTAATCCTATAGGAACTCCTCTTGAATCCTCTCACAATGATCTTACCTAGCTAGAGGTTAAGATCAATATGTGGAATTTCAAGTTGAGTAAAAAGAAGAGTTTTGAATTTCTAATGGTGGGGGTACCTTTTCTAATTTTCTAATACTAGTCAATAGGAAAGTCCTATGGCTAGACCTAGGCTACTAAAGAAGTTTTCTAGACCTCAACCAAAAGTGAGGTCAACAGTTATTCAAAAAATTATCTCAAGATTCATGTTACACCTCGAAATTCAAGCTAAAAGTCGGAAACTTCTCGATTGCAGTATCAAGATTAAAAATAATGTCAAAACTTACTTTTTTTGTTGATGTGAAGGAATTTGTCTAGTATCAATTGAATGGAGTTTGATTCATTTTGAGGCTTACCTACTCTCTTGTCATCCAATTTCTACCTATGCATATTTGGGGCGTTTACAGACATATCATTCAATTTTAATGTATTTACATATATAACAATTATCAAATATTTTAATATCGCTATCTTTCTAAAGATGAGAAACACATGTCTATAACACCACAACTTTACAAAAATAAATATTAAAACCTTGATGTGACATATGTAGGGGGTGTAGGCGAACTTAACACGAACCAACAGGGCTTGTGTTCGTGTTCGGTTCTTTTGAAATTTAGTTTGTTTGAAATAAACTGTTGTTCGAAATTATTTGTGAAGTCACTATTCATGTTCGTTTTTTAACGAATGAGTCGAACACGAGCTGTTCGCGAACGACGAGCCAGTTTGACTTCCCTAATGTGAATATATAAATATTATATTTATATTAATTATATAGCTTATATTATATAAATATAATATATATATATCAGTATATTACTAATATAGTATATTAATATATTATTATTATTAATTTATTATATATTACAATTCATAAAATTTAATTTTTTTAAATATCATAAATATTTTATATATAATTATTTTAAATTATTTTATATTTCAAAAAATAACGATTCGAACACGAACGAACGCATCATTGTTCGTGTTTGGTTCGTTTAACTACCCGAACGAAAAAAATTTGTTCACGTTCGTCTCGTTTACTTATCAAACGAATCGAACGTGAACTCATTGACAAACCGAACACAAACCCTTCAAGAACAACGAGCTTTTTTGACAGGCCCAAACATACGTATATAAAAATTATTTAACATTTCTCTAAATTTTCCTTCATATTTCTTAGAAAGATTTACATACATAACACGTATTTACATTTCTAACCCCTAAATTTTAACTTTTTTACTTACATGCTTGAAAAGGGGAAATCTTGCTTTCCAAAACATTTAAATAGCGTTGCCGTGATATAAAAGACTTGTATAATATAAATGTAATTGACAAAAAAATTAGGGGTTAGAAATGTAAATAAATAAAAGTTGTGGGGTATATATGTAAATCAGTGTTGAATCAAGGTTTGGTGGACTGCGTAGGCTAGCTTGGAGCCATCCCTATCAATCGTACAGCTTTTTATTAATTATATACATATAAATATATATATTTTTTAAGTACTCTACTTATCCAATAATTTCAACTTCGTTGCGGGGCAGAAACGTGTATGATCGATGTTTTTCTATGAATTTTATATTGATTTTGTGGACCATCAAATCATATCCCCCAATATATAATGATAATATTTTATAGATGGACGACATTGCTAACAAGTTTAGCTCGTGTTTGACTCATTTATATTTCGAGTTCAAAAAGTGTGTTCGTGTTCGACTCATTTGCTTAGCGAGCCGAACACGAGCCGTTCATGAACGAAGAGTCATTTTGATAAGCCTAATCACTTAGTCATCAGATATTAATGATTGAGGCATCATTTGAATCTAATTAAATAATTTTTATTCTATTTTCTTCATTAATATTTTTAATTGTTTATAAATCTTTACAGTCTTGTAGTCAATTAAATTTTTTAAGAAAAACTACTCATCATAGATATGTAATTGATTAATAATATTTCGAGTCAAAACGAGCCGAACACGAACGGGCGAGCGCGAACGGGCAAATATTTGTTCATGTTGTTCGTGTTCGGCTCGCTAACTTAGCGAACAAGCTGAACACGAGCTTCTTAACAAGCTGAACACGAGATGCTCACAAACAACGAGCCGTTTTGACAGCGCTACTAACAATGCCTTAAATTTACCCCAGTTTTATGTATTTACATATCTAGAATCTGCCACATAAATCTTTCACATAAAATTAAAATATATCATAGTTTTAATTCATAAAATGTGAAATACACCTGTTATGCATTAGAACGGTAACATAGAGGTAATGATTAAAATATAGGTATTAGATATATAGTTTTATAGGGAGGAGTGGCAAGTATGTAAGGGTGGCATGACAACTTCTCCAATTTAAATATTTATTAAGTAAATACTATGGCTTTAAATGAACCAATGCACCCGATGATCAACTCGGCTCAATTAAGATTCAGTGATGTTCGTTCAAATTAGTAAATAATTTTTAAAAGCTCGAAACTTAAATGAATTAAACAAGAAGATAATTGAACTTGTTTATTTATGTTCACGAGCAAACTCATTTGTTGTTCAACAAGTAACTTGTTGAATACTCGATATTAAACTCGATGATAGCTCGTATCATACATGAATTATTATTTTAATAAGAATACTAACTCATTTGTTCATAGATCGATGATAGCTCGTATCATATATGATATAAATACCTGTTAAATTTCTGTAGGTTTTAAAGTTGTTTTTTTAGTTGTTTGGTAGGATTGGGGTTCAGTCGTGCTTAAATGCTACACATATAATTCTACTCAACATCTACTGAGCGAGGAAGTTAGGGTAAAATGGAGGTGGAAAGAGATTTAAGATATTATAGAGTTTAAAGTTTAAAATCAATAAATTAATAATTGTGTTCAAATTTGTAAATTTATTTATTGAATTTTTTTGTATGAAAATCTCGATACTCGTTTGAATTTGTAGCAAATTCATTAGAATACTCGCTCATTTGTCATAAACAAATCAAGTACAAATCAAGTCTAAACATCTCGAAACAAGCTCAAGTCAAACGTGAACAACTTATAATTATATCAAGCAAGTTCGAACTATAATATACTCAGCTCAATTATAACCATAGCAAAATCCTAAAATACTTAAATCCCAAAGATGAGCTGCAGCCGGTTTAATATTGACTCCAATGGATTGAGTTCGATTTGAAATCCGCTCATGACTGGTTACGTTCGATTTTGAGCCAGCTCGACTCGAAATTAAATTGAGTTCAATCTGGCTCAAAATTGAAACAAGCTGGCTCAAATTTGTGCTATTTGGTTCCATTACATCTCGAAATCGGCTCGTTTCACCTCAAAATCTAAACAAGATGGCTCAAATTGAGTTATCTGGATCTATTCCAGCTCGAAATCGACACATAACTCCTTATATTTAATTCTACTTAGCATCATATATAATTTCTATAAATTAAAAAATAATTCGAGCGATCTCAAGTCAGTTCGAACCAATCCGTGAATAACTCGAAATCGGCTCAAAAAAAATATGATCCAAGATTTTAGCTCATAACTCGACTCATTTGTTTCAATCCGATCTCCATCTAAACTAAAATTCGAATCAATTTTCGAGGGATCAAGAGCCTTCTAGCTAAATTCACAATACTACTTACATACCCTTAAATCCTGAGTCAATCTAATTGTCCTGCACAAAATCACCCATATAATATTTCTGCTGATTCCTATTAATATAGATAGCGACATTTTCTTTGGTTTACGACAAGTCAATTTGGCACGTGATAAAAATGAGGAAGATTTACATACATACCACTTAACTTTTATGTATTTACATATCGAAACACTTTAGTTTTGTTGATGCAATATGAAAGATTTGGATGGTATGAATGTAAAAAAAATAGAGTTCAATGTAAATAGCTAGGAATTGAGTGGTGTGTATGTGCAAGCCCAATTTTCTTTATTGAGGGGTTTGATGCGTGAGGTTGTGGCAATTCTTTGATGATTTTTTTATTGAGTTGATGAACGGTCCACAATAAATAATGTTATTGAGGTGTATATCAGCCTCACACGTTGCGCTGCGAGTGAATTGGTTTATATACATAACTTGTTCAAGAGTTCATTCAATAAATAGTTTAGTATATATATTACAAATATGTTGATCGCTAATCTCGAGGATCTAACAATTGAAAATGAAGAAAGTACGGCAAAAGAGAACCCACCAACAGTACTTCGATAGTTTCAGATCGACATCGATCGTCCAACATCAGTTTGGGTATATTGAGGTGCCCCGACAACCAGAGAATGCATTCTCCTGACAAATCTATGATGTGGAGCCCAAGTGAGGTTCAAGATCACAGTGTTTGGGTTCTACAAGGGCATGACCAATCCAACAAACCACATAGCCTCATTTCCACATAGCCTCATTTGAGTCGGTTGTGTGTCTATTGAGGAACACGAACACACTGAAACACCATCCCTTTTCATTACACTGAGGGAGTCACCTTTAGATGGTTCAACACATTGCCACCAAGAGTGATAGTATTGTTCACTGACTTCAAGTGAAGGTTTGTGATGCATCTTGCTAGTGCCTAAAATCCACAACTCAATTTGCAAGCCCTACTACAGATCAAACAAGGACATAACAAGAGCTTTTGCTCATTCATCACTTGGTTCCAAATAAGATGTTGAGAGTGAGTGTTCTTGAGCCCAAAGTTGCTCTTGTTGCCCTAGCTCAATGGGTTGAAGAATGATCCTTTTGAAATGCTTTGAGCCTGCAACGACTGAAGATGCTAGTTGAACTGTTGGAACTATCCAACAATCACATATCGATAGAATAATACAAATCTCACACATCATTTAAAACCAAGCAAGATGGTCGTCATCCATTAAAGAGAACCAATCATGAAAAAAGCCAGGAGCTGAGGTACAATGTCTACCACTCGACTCGAACTTGCCTCAAAAATTCATGAAGGCACTCAAATAACGAGCAACTGACTAAATGTAATGCTGAGGGAATCAAACCTGATATCTTGTCCAGCGTCTGGCTCGCCAATGAGAATTGATGGTTGCTCCAATTGTATTTTATTATCATGTTCATAAAAATGTCAAAGTAAATTTTTTTTCTAATTAGGCGCTCAAATTCAGGTATACACGACACTCCGTGACTTGATAAGTTCATGCAAAGAATCATTAGAATCCAACCGACGCCCAAGGAACTTGAACTGACCCGCCAATGGCAGTTTCACTCAAGCGGCAAAACTGATAATGATGCATGACATCAAACCATTAGCAATTTTACAAAACCATCTAATCGATAAAAATCATATAAATTTAATCAAAATGATGATTAATGTCAAATCATAACAATACACAAGAGTGGACCACAATACCCAAGCATCAATAAAAACATTTGCCTCATAGCTCAAAAGGGGTCAAGCTCTGGTGTGGTTCACTATCCATTAAAGACAAGATCCATGGTTTGTACTGTACAACTTACCTCAACAGCAAGTCTCAATGGTTACCCTTGTGAAGGTTATGATAAGATCCACTTATTATATCTAGTGTAAGTTGTGGTATGTCCAAGGAGAAGACCTAACCAAGCGATCACACGGTAACTCAATAAAACCAACCAAATGCATTCTTAAATAAGCATATCCATCAATCATCACAAGCATTTAGCATAAGGAAAATAAAATATACAGTAAAGATAAAATTCAAGAATGAAGGTGAAAACTAATTGAAAACTTTGTTTTATTTCATGATTGAAAACTTACAAAGAATTTATTTACAAACAATTTCATATATTTTTCTTTACTGCTATTCAAAAAGAATAAAGAAAAATTATATAAATATAGATGAAGCCGAAGATGAGTCAAACATTTGAAAACCTTCGTCGTCTTCATCGTCGTCCTCTTCTTCCACATCTGCTTCCTCTAATCTCAAAATTAAAGTAGCATATCTATATGGGTCGACCTACTTGAGGGAGACAAGATTTGGCTTTATCATTCAAACAATGGCTAAAAATGCTCCTACTCTAAGTTGCACAGTGAGGAGCTCTGACTATCGAAGGTGAGAGTAAGGCTCAGTAAGGAACTCATCAAAAGTCTTCAGTATCTCAAGGCCTGGTTTTCTCCCTAAGCAGCCAACACTGACTCAGACAATCTGAGCATTTTAGCTTTAGTCTGCTTTGTCTGCTTCTCCATCGCCTTCAATCTATCCTTCATCCCGGCCAACTTCTCCTCAACTTCCATGAGGACCATCAATTGAAAGTGCAAAGCCTCTCATGCCATCAACTGGTGCTAGCCAGTCATCGAAGACATACCTGAGAGGCTTTGCTCATGGTGGATCTTCTTGAAAGCAAGGGACCATATGATATAAATGGTTGAAGGGTATAGAGTCCCCACTGTAGAATATGAATATTAATCTCTCCTTAGATCAATTAAGTCAAATCAATCATCAGAGTTGTTGCTCACATTTGCCCTCACGTTCAGCCTCAGAACCCATACAAGTGGGGGTCCCTTCCACTTCTTTCAGCATGGGGAAGGAGGGGAGACACTTTGATTGGTTGTTGGAGCTTTTCCTTTACTATAGTGTGCTCCTATTCCAGGCTAGCTGGCTTAGATTTGGTTTGGGTTTGCACAACAGAAGTTTGATAGACTTCATCTCTCATTGATAGCTAAATCAATGTTGAAGCGACCGACCGAAGGTTAATTGATCTTGTTTTTTTATCATTATGTTGGGGCCTCCCATTCATAACTTCTTGATTCCATCTAGCTCGGTGTCTTCTTTGTTTCTTTGTGCTAAGCACTTGAAAGCTCTAAAATTGATAGAAAAAAATTTAATGGGGACCAAAGAAGCTTTCCACTTCAAAAGAATTAACTCGCCAGTAATTATCCTTTGAATAACAACAGAAGACTTAGATATAAAGTAAACCATGTCCACATCTTCAAGACTTTATCTTGCATAGACCACCAAAGGCACCTCTCAAACCACCACCGCAGTAGTTTCAGGGTGAGAAAAAATGTATGGGCACCCATTTGGCTTTCCTCTTAGTAGCTCGGGTGACAACCACTACCTCTTGCTCAGCTTCTTGAGCTTCTAAGACTGCACAATCTTCTTCAGTTAGTCTCCCAAACTTTTTGGATGACCACACCTAGTTGACAACTACCGGATTAAGATACAGGCCAACTGATAGTTGTCGATCTTCAACCTCCACTTTTTCCACTAGTAACCGATTCAATTCCTTCTTCTTGGACTTGATGGAAGGACCAATGGATGGAAAACTCTAGATGCTATAGCTCAATAGATAATAACTGATGCAAAATCAGAGCTTCCAATCATTCACCTTGTTCTCCATCTCTAGCAGCTGGAACAAAGCCACAATGGCGAATTGGACATAACCTCTTTTGACGATCCAAAATGAGAATAGGTACATGAATAGCTTAGTCAACCATGGGATTCATGATGGATGGCAGAAGATGACTTAGATCGTAATGGTAGTGATGAAATTAGGCAAGATCTGGGTGGGAATGATGCCATAATGATTAAAGATGGCCCACGACTCATGGAAAAGAGGCAACCTTAAACTATAGAGGAATTAGTCCTTATAAAATATTAGGAGTTTCCATATTGAGTGATTGTTCGGTAATCTCTCATCGATGACTCAAATCTTGATGGATGAATTGTAGACGTGGGTGTATTACACCTGATCCACTTCCCCATGAGTCATCGGTGATAATCAACCCGAAAGCTTCGAGAATATTTTGGAGACATTCAAATAGAATGCCAAAAGAACAGAAAGCCAAGAGATCACAGAGAAGCAAAGGAGAAAAAAATTAATAAAAGTATAGCGTCAATCTAACCCCTAGACCTTATATATAGGGTAACAAAAGAAGTAGAATCGTCGCACAGGGGTAAAAACAAAATCATACAATAATTTTAAAATAACGCTGACATAAATATCACGTCAAAATGGAATTGGAGAAGGAAAAATAAATTTTGTTCCAAAATTAGGCATTATAAATTATACTAAAAAATTAGTCTAAGAGAAAATATTTTATAAAGTGACCATCTACCATTTTGGCTAGGACAAGTCCCTTTCGTGGCAGCCTCCTATACAAAACTTCTCCACCAAACTTCAATCGGTTCACCCGATCCTTCTTAACAAGAGCTCATTGTATGAGAGAATACTCCTAAACTTTTTAATAGTTTTATAATAAGTGAGGTCATCACCTTCTCCATACTCTCCAATTTTTTTCACATTAGCCAGTATCTCGCGTGACTCTTCCTCTTATTGAATGCCAACTAACCGAGCAAGGGATTTCTTAATCTCATCCAGGTGGCAAGCTAGTAACCTAAGGGATGTTTGGCGGTCATTAGTTGCTTGCTAGTGAGCCACACAATAACTGCCTCGACAGTCAATCCCTCTGTCCAAGATCGTAATTCGGCTATTGCCGACCTGCACCTTTGTAATCGCCACTGATACTTTGCATTCTAATCAACATTTGCTGGATGTGAGTCATCGTTGAGGTCCAGTGAGTCAGCTGCATCAAAAGATGATGTAAAGCTAAGGAAATCCAAAAAAAGAATCAAAACATAATATTTAGGGGACTCCTCATACAAAGGATTAATAACTGACACTGCTTCTCACCAGGTGGCAGAAGAGTACCAACGGGCTCTTACATCCAAGGTAGTGACAGAGCGCTAGCAACTTCCTACACAATCTGTCAAGTTGGCAGTTCTCAAGCCATAGTGGAGGGTTGAACTTACGGATTGATGTCCAGGCTGCTTGGCAATGACCTCGCTTGGTCCACCAGTGCATTTATTTTCCTCTTCTTGGCAATGACTTTCTTATTCTTCTTTTCACTTTCTTATTCTTCTTTTCACCTCTCAGTGGTGCCTCCACATCTATCTTTCAAAGGCAGTAAGAAGCACTTCCTTGCTAGGGGGATCGACTGGAAGATTTGATGCATTCTCCGTGATAGCATTTGGAAGCCGATCAATTCAGAGGAGAAGAGATGAAAAAAATATGGAATTTCAAAAGGTATCATCACACCCTTTTTTAAGAACCATGGGGGTGGAAATCCTTGAAGTTGCATTATTGAATCATTGATTATAGAATAAATGCTAGCCACTTTTTACATTAAATTCTTTTATTCTTATCACAAAGTCGTTTTCAAGAAGTAAGAGAATCAGACTAAGCTGGAGGGCAACCTAGCGATAGACTCATAAATTTAAAATACCTAATATATCATGTAAAACCCCCATTAAAACAATGGAGGAAATGTAGTGTCACTATATTGTACATTTTTTCCTATAAATAGAGAGATCATTTATAAGAAAAAGAAGATAGACACGACATATTATTGTTCATTATTATTCGTTCCTCTCTCTCTCTCTCTCTCTCTCTCATTTCTTATGCCGTATTCTTTGGAATGTGTTTCACTGATAAATCAGGATTCAATATAATATTAATTTTTATAAAACTTATTATATTTATTTATTTATAATTACATAAACCTAAATAATTTTTTTTAGACTTCAATATAAGGACATTCAGATGATAGTAAGTGGTAATATGTCGAAAATGACTTTAAAATGACCAAAGGTATTCAAGCTGTGTCAATTGAGCGAGAATGTTCAAGAAATAGCAGTTGAACAATAGTGGTTAAATGATAATAGTTACAAGAAAATAGAGGTTGGTTAACTGTGGTTAGATAATAACGGTCGTGCTTTTGGCCTTTTTCATGCACACTTGAAACATTTTCCCTGATGTGAACTTAATTAATTGTCTATCCTACTTAAACTATTATCTCAATTTTATGTAATGCATTATATAAATTATAGGCAATCCATGAAGCAAAACTAATGATGCTTGTAGACTTATGATCCATTTGACATGGGGAAACTATTGTGGAAATTTTCTTAAAGCTATTATGAGTGTTATTAAACTTTTAATAAGAACATCTATAATAATTTCCAAGCATTTTATTTATTTATTTATTTTACTATTTTGTGATATAAAAATAGTGTTTGTTCAAATGAAAATAAAATTAATTCTTTTTATTTTATAAAAGTTGTTTTCTTAAAAAGTAAAATTAAATTATGGCTAACAAAATAATCTTTTTAAAATCAATATATCACAAATCACCTCAAACAAAAGCTCAATTATCACATTGTAATTAATTTAATTTCAAATTTTCTACAAACCAAAAAACTATAAACAACTAAAAATATAATGTTACACGAGTCTCAAATACTAATAGTAATAATAATAAACGAACTCCAATTAAAATATGGAGGAAGGAGAGACTAATCCACTACTGCACAGTATCAAGTTACACTGAGATCTGTCAGAGGTCGACACATCGAGGAACAACAGTGCCCTTGTGATTGAGTGTTGCTATGTTGTGGAGTAAAAGGAGTTGCTAAGTTGGCCAACTAGCCTTTGTGTGGGCTAGAGGTGTTGCAAGAATAAACTAACAATTTAAAAAATATCATCAAATATTTTCATCCAAAGTTGATGATTTTTAAAATTTTATAAAAACAAGGCTTGCTTTCTTATTTTTATGCATAATATATTATCATTGGATAATTGATTGATCCAAAACTACAATGCCTTCTTTGATATTCAAGTAACCTAATACCATTGGCTTTGATAGAAATTTATGATAGAATGTCATAGTTTGTCTAAGACTCTAAAAATAAGAGTTCTATATTATAAGCCTACAACCAATGTCTGCGGCCCAATGGGCCAATGGGCCAATGGCTGATCTCTGCAAAATTTTTTGAAAAATATTTTATTGGGCTGTCGTCACCTGCAATCAGAAAACTAAAACATATCTGATTTAATTTTTTTATGAGATATATCATGCAATTAATTAGTTAAATTAAATATAAAGAGAATGAAGAAGACATAATGAATGTTCTTATAAGAAAAGTTTTATAACTTATATCATCTTTTATATCCACGAGAAAAAAATATGAATAATTTTTATAAAAATATTATTAATAATATATAAATAGTTTAATTAATATAATTAAATTATTTATATAAGCATAAAATATAAATAATTTTGTCTTTGACTATTTGAACAAAAGGAATGCATGCTTGTTGTATATGCATGATGGTTCTAGAACGATCAATATATTCATATGGGTCAGCTATCTAATCATAAGACTCGGTAATTGAAAGCTTGAATCATGTTAGTACAGGGTGTTTGAGAACTATATCGGCCAAAGTAGAATACTCTTGAAACTATGACGAGTAAGAAGATAGCTTTTGTCTCTTAAGGAGACTCTTATTGAACTAGACATTGTAGCTCACCATGAATTACATGAGGAGTCGAGTCATATTCTCCCTGAGTGTTAGAGGTTTATAATTTGTTCCAGCTATATGAGAAGGATTTGTAGAACTTGCAGTATCAGGGAGGTTAACATCTTGGTCCGGTTGGGGAGGAACTCCAATAAGAAGGGGTGATGAACAAATATTTTGTAGTTGGGCATATTCCTGATTGATGGTTGATCTTGGGTAAATGAATGCCACACTGTGCTTATAGTGATGGTGAAACTTTTTGTAGAAGCTGGAGAATCTCATTTTGAAATTTATACATTCTCTGTACATGATTTTACGAGGGCAAAAAGGGAGGAAGCTTTAACAACAGGGCTACAAGGGAGAAAAAGAGCGGAGAGTTGGTGTCCCCGACTTTGGGATTTCCTCTAAAATGATGAGTGTTGGAGCGGGAGGCTCCATTATTACGTGTATTAAGTTTATAAGCCATTGAAAAGAGTGCCCAAACTTCTGTGACGATGAGATTTATTTTTCATAAATGGCGTCAAACTATTGTGCTCCAAAAAAAAATTAATGACAGAAAAATCATATATCTTATCTCAATATAATTTTTCAATAGTCACACAAACAAGGATGTAAGATACAACCATATTTATTACGTGCAATAATACCGAAAAGAGAAAAAATCATGGGGTCTGACCAAGTTAAAAGTAATTCACTATAAAATTGAAAGTACATAGGTTCAATCTTCTTTTATATTAAGGATGATGAGATTATAAGATGATGGTAGATACAACAACCGTAGCTAATTATAAAGCATGTAATTGGTTGTTACAATATAATAGTTGGCCATAACAGATAATTTGGATGGTCAACAATGACATTTGGTGGCCGACAATGACATTTGGTGGCCGACAATGAACTTTGATAGTCGATAAAGATCTTTAGTGATCGACGACAAACTTTTGTGTGATGACAACTACCAAAAGCTTAAGAGTTAAGCTTTTGTAGTTAGCTCACTCCCTTCCTTCACCCTCCAGAAGTGAAAACGTGGGCTTATTTATAGTTTTTAGACGGAATTTTGGTAAAATCGGTCAATCTCTCAAAACTCTTTATCAAACAGTCCACCTTGAATCACTTGATTAGATATATTTTTTTACAATCTTTGAGCGTCTTAATGACATCAAAATTGAATGATTTTAAGCTCGTTGGATTCCTTTCATCTAGCCGCTCAATTTGATCATAAACATGATGCATTTTAAAATTACTTGGTCTTTCAATTGATGCATCAAAACATTGTACTATACTTTAAGTGTTCAGACTAAGGTTATTTGGACTCGAATTTCATTACTTTTGGCGTCATTGGGTTTGTCTTATCGAAATGATCAATTTGACAATACTTATTAAAATCAGGATTGAGAAAATCATGAATTTGAATTTAGAAAGTTTTTTGCTCAAATGCATCGAGGTTCGTGTATGAAGATAAAAATTTATTGATGTGCATCAATAAGCATATATTTTTATTGAATATTTATTAGATGAATGCTTATTTTGATTTAAAAAAATGATGAATCCTTTTTTCAAGGAGGCAAATTTCTTATTCTAAATGCCTTTTCATAGAAGTAAGTTAAGATATGCAAATTATTCATTAGGAGTTGAGATGCTCATAGATTTTAATCAATTAATCTAAATTAGAATGCCTAAACTTAAATTAAGAGATGCACTCATCCAAACATCACAAGATGTTGAAATTAAAAACTGCAAATTTGAGGAAATGCATTGTGTTTGAATTTTATTTAGTTATATAATTTATGGTTTACAAATACTTGGATATTCCAGCAACATAAGTTGATAAAAGCACAGAGATGATGCATGACTTGTCACTACATATATAAAATCATGACAATGAGTTAGAATGTCATATCATTGTTAGAATAATCTATAAAAATTATAGTTGTGCATGTATTTTGAGGGCAGAGCGTTTTACAAAGAATCATAGCTCTAACATTTCCTACACTTTTAATGATGTTGACAAGTCTTTCAAAGGATTTTACAACATAGCTACAATTGGATCAAAGATAGATAGTGAGCAAAACATACCCTTACATCACATGAGTATGAAGAAGGTTAACTACAAAATATGAGGCCAAAAAATATGAAATATTTCATTGAAATCTTTAAAGATACAGATGCATGAAAGTACAAAGACTTATAACCAAACTAAATTTTCTTCATAATACACCAAGTCATCACCTTACAATGAACTCTCTCCATGATCCATCTCACACAACAACACTCAATCTCTCTCTCCTCCAAGAATCTCTTTAAACTCAAAAGAAAAAGAGCCTTGGAAGCTTTCACCCTAAATAAAGAAGGAAGAAATTCATAGGGCTTGAAAAGTTCATATGTCTGGAAGTGAAACCCTTAACGCCTGCTGAAAGAAACCCTACAAAGTGTTGCCCTATCATCCAGCATATCCTTATATAGAACTCGCCCAAACCGCCATTGAATAGGTTGCCAAAAATGAACCAAACAGATCGCGATGTGGATGCGCCGGCGTCCAACGTAGTTACACCATAGAATGGTTTAGTTACGTTGAGGTCTGGTATAGTTACACCAGGCACAGCTCCATGGAATCACCAAAACAAGAAGACTAGAATAATTATGTCGCATATTTACAGTGCTATTCAATCATCCACTCCTCATACACTCAACTCTTCCCACACACAACTGGAACACATGCATTCCAATAACTCTTCACATAGACAAGATGGCAATACACAACCCTCCAATTCACCATGTATGTCACCAGCACACACCACACTTGAACTCACTTCACCAGTACACACTATTATGTATCAATTCTACCGGCCACACCAAACGCCCACAAAAATCACATTGTATGACAACTAGACTTCAAAATGGTTTTCTCAAATCCACAAAAAACTTACAACAAAACACTACAAATGAAGAACCCACCATATTTACTCAGGTTGTTTTGTTAAACAATCGCATTGGAGACATAATCTCTAAAAAATTCATGACCTTACAACAACAAGAAAAATGGGCGTTAGTTCCACCTCCCTCTAATCAACAATGTTTTAGGCTGTTAACGGACTTTTAAAACCAAATACATGCAAATGATACCATTGCTAGATATAAAACAAGACTGGTGGCCCAATGTTTCTCTCAACAAAAAAAGCATAGAATGTCAAGAAATCTTTTGCCGAGTTGCCAAATTTCCCACTATCAAGATGCCCATTAAACTTGTTGCCACTAAAAAATGAGAAATTCAACAACTTAACATATCAAAAGCATTCTTCATGGTAAACTTTAAGACATTGTTTGTACGAGTCAAGCTCCCGACTTCACTGATACGAACCACCCTCACTATGTTTGTAAACTTCACAAAGCTATTTATGGTCTTAAACAAGCACGTCGCCAGTGGTACTCAACATTTTGTAATTTTCTTTATGCACAATATTTTAAATTAAGCATTGTCGATCCCCCCTTCCTTATTTATCATCACAATACTACTAGAATGTATCTAGCATATGTTGATATTCTAATCACTGGCAACTCTTCCAATGCTATCACATCCTTAATTCACATCCTCAGCAAACAATTTAATCTAAAATAATTAGGTCATATTTCACACTTTCTTAGCCTATAAATTCATCACACATTCATAAGATACTTTTTTAACCAAACTAAATATTTTACAAAACTTCTTGCCAACATATACATGCTGCAATCTAGGTATGTCTTGACAACACATCCTCACAATCACACTAGCAACCCTACAACCCTGATAGAATCCAACAACTACAGACAGACCATTAGATCTCTCCAACATCTCACGGTTACTAGACCTATTCTCAACCGACACATGCACAATTCCAACACTCTACATTGTCAACATCATAAAGTATTTAAAAGGTACCCAAAATTATGGTCTTCCTGTCACTGTAAGTTCTATTTTTCTTACATGCTTGTGCAGATGCATATTGGGCAAGTGATAATGTGGACAGAAAATCTACCAAGTTTCTGCATATATGTAAGTCCCAATTTTATCTTTTGATCAACAAAAAAAACAACCGACAACTCAATCTCCTACCAAAGCCGAATACAGGGCTCTAGCCAGTACTGTAATGGAAATTCTATGGCTACTTCAACTATTCCATGAACAGACCAAAGCTTCAACACCTCTGACAAACATCTACAATGATAGTAAATCTACTATTGCCCTAGCATAGAATCTTCTTTCATGCTTGACGTTGACTACCACTTCATCACTAATTTCAACAATTGCATATAAACGCCATTCAATAAAACAAAACCTCAATACATATGAAATTCATCACTTGAAGAAAAACAACTGAGGTACTAACAACTATATGAAAACCATTTTCATAGACATGAAATCATATTAAGCAACTCTCGGATAACACGAAGAAGCACGGATACATCCAACCATTCATTCAAAAACAGTAACAACATCACCACCGTCCATCACATACACCTAATACATTCACATCTTAGCTCTGGAAGAAGCCAATTAATAAACCCCAACCAACACCTACACACCAAATCAGCTCTCAAAAGCAAAAAAGCAAGCTTATTATTAACCCCACAACACCACCAATCACTCTTCAGAATGGTTCTTATTGGCCACATTGCAGTGGCGGCGAATTTCTCCTTGATCGCCGGTGAGCGGGTTGTTCTCGGACAGGAGGGTGATCGCCCGCGCGAAATGCAGGAAGAAGTAGTCCTGACTCTTGGCCATCTTCTTCACATAGGGTCGGGTTCGCGGGTCATGGGCCAGCTCATGGTCCACCATCAACAAGCCCTTGTTATCCAAAATGTTATTGTAGTAGTTGTTGTCCAGCTTCATGGGAGTGCCGCGATCGTTCCTTACATACTGGACCGCCTTCGGGTCGGGGATCGGGTCGTAGCATTTCTTCAGCATGTGCGGTACATGGTCCGGGTTTAAGGCCGGGTCGACCTCAGGGTACAGCCGGTGCACCAACTTCACACAATGGGTTCGGCCCACGCTGTGGGCCCCTGCGAGCCCATTTTAATAAGCCAACAATGTTAACAAGAGTATGAAAAACAATAAAAACAAATCAAACACTATTCGTGGAGCAGGCTTCATGATGTGCGGGTGCATGGCCTCAGTGACCCATTATGAAGTGGTAACTTTGAAAGAAAGTGCTCGTTGAAACTTTAGAGCACAAAGAAGATGCCTGGCAGCATGATTATTGGTGTCCCATTTGTTTTTTTGTAAGGATTATGTTTATGAATAGTTTAGATGATTAATGTTAAAAAGCTCTAGTTAAAGATTAATGAGAACAAATTAGAAGTTAAAAAAATATGGTGGTGGTACAAGGTGCCAGACGGCAATCTTGTATGCATTCGAGATGGTAAAGTAAATGACGCACATGGGTAGGGTATGCTGGTACGAATAAAGACACGTAGAAATAAAAATAAAAATAAAAATTCAGAATTTATTATTTTTATTCTATTTTAATTTATCAAATGAATTGACGGGACAACAACTCAAATTTATCCAAAAACAATACGAATTAAATAATATTAATACTACAGCTGGGCTGAAAGCGAGAGACATTCTGGTCGAGATTAGACAAAATAATCGGTGTATGATGAATGATTTAAAATGGGTTGATGTATGATTAAGAATTAGGGAAATAAGAGGTCACTCAACGCAATTCCTACATAGGGCTGTTAAATCTGGCTCAAAATCGACTTAGATTTAGTATGGCTAGAAATCGGCTCCTAGCTAGTTATATTCTATTTTGAGCCGGCTTAAAATCAAAACGAGTTGAGTCTAATTGAGTTATTTGGATCAGCTTCAGCTCAGAAAAGGCTTGATCCAGTTCAAATTTGAACTAACTAGCTCAAACTGAATTATTTGGATCTATTTCAGCTTAAAATTGGCTAAAAATTAGCTCGTGACTCGTTACATTTAAATTTACTCACCGTTATATATATAATTTTTATAAATAAAAAAAACACTACGAGCCAATCCCAAGTCAGTTCGAGCCGATCTAAGTGGGCTCGAAATCAGCTTGAAAAAAATTTGATCCAAAATTTCAGCTCATAACTCAACTCGTTTATTTCAATCATATCTTGATCCTAGCCAAAATTCGATTTTCAAACAATAAAGCTAAATTCACAGCCCCTAGCCCTACATATTTAGTAGTAGAGACCACTCTAAATTTTCTATTTACAAATTAAGCACTCTCTTTCATCCATTTTTAGCAGGGTAAAAAAAAAGAAAGAGAATTACCGAGAAGAGCAACAACTCCAGGGGCGTCGATGCCCATATCTGCAAACTTATCCAAAACAGAAGAGATGCTCTCATTATGGTCCGGCAAATACTGCTCCACCACCTCCGATCTGCTCTTCCTCCCATCTCTCCTCCCCGTCTTCAACGGAATGAACGGCCCACCAACCTTCCATACAGTTCATCACAAAATCAATCCATCAATCCATACTCAAAAATATAAAGTTTATGCAGTATTCTGGTGATATTACGATGAACATCACTAAAATATCATCAAAATAGCACATTTCCAACAATTCATGAGAAAAAAAGAGAAATGTATAGGATTTAGAATACCGAAACGATGCCATCTCTGGCGGAGAGGACCAATATATCAGCGCAGGAAACGACGCCAGGACACTCCCTCTCCACTGCGTCCTTAATTTCTTCCAGATATCTGAAATTCCTCATGCCGAAGCTCCGGTCCGTCTCCTTCTCCGACAGCGTCTTTCTTGTGGAGTCCAGAAGCAGGGAGGCGTCGCAAGACTGGTAAAATGTCACTCGTAATATTTAGTGGTGATTTAAGGTTTATTTTGTAAAATAGCTTCTTCTTAAGGTGTGTAAAGCTTGCTTTTGCCAGTTTAGAGATTGAAAAAGTTGAATTCTTGGACAGGAATGCAGTAGTTCTAATCCCCTGTTTGGTTGCAGTCTGAAGTTATGTTGCCTAGAATTTAATTTTTATTTTTATTTTTTTATGTTTGGCTGCCTTTATGATTAAATTGATGAACATTATTTATGAATCAATTATTAGAGAAAAACCCAATTTTTAGTAATTAGAGTTACCTCTCAAAAAAATAGGAAAAATATTACATGAGGACTCCTACCGTAGAGTTAGGTTCAGAGTCCACTGACACGCGGACATGTGGCTTCAAGGAAACGTGTGTGCTTTCCAGTGATCTTGTCCGGTAACCCAGGAAACCCAGGAAAATATTCCTTCTATTTTATTCATCATTATTCATGTGTTATTGTGGTGGTACTGATGTGTTATTGTGTTATTATAACACCAAGAACATTCTCAGAATACAATAACACATAAATAACACCACAATAACACATGAATATTACAGAATAACACGGAAATAATATTCTCCTGTGCTAAAATTATTTATTTTTTTTTAAATTTTTATGTCGACTTCACGTGATCATTTAATTGAACTCCAAACTAGCTCTAATTTAGGGGCTTTTCATATTTACATGATCTACTGATATTACATAAAAACATCACTATCACTTAACTTTCTAAAAATGAAATACACATTTTCACGTGTAAAAAATTTTTGCACCAAAATGGTCCAAATGTAAAAGTTGCAGGTTTAGGGACCAGACTTGGGAAAAAATAAGAACCGTGTGTGTAAATTTCCCTAAGACATATTTTTAAAATAGACAATTTATATTTCCATTTAAGAAACAGCGCTGTCTCGGCCACCGACAGATCATACTGTAGCAACTGCGAGATGAAATCATGACAATAGAGATTTGAACTGTCGAGAGTAGAAAGAGCAAGATATGTTAAGGAGTTCTTGTCTTCGAACAGTATTTACCAAAAACAGTAAATCGAAATCAGTAAGTTTAGAATGGATTAAAATATCAGAGATCAAGATTTATGACATAAATTACTACAAAAATTCAAAAAAAAATGATGGGATTTATTTTTTTTTAACAAATTTAATCAACAAAAATACTGTTCATCGAGATTAAAGCTGATTGTAAAACTTCAAAAAATGGAGCTAAAACGAGATTGAAATTGGCAGTAGGATTGACATTCAGGAACACAAATTTATCTCGCAAGATTTTATATAAATTATAGTTAAATCCTCATTGAATCTTGCAAATCGCCCCTAAATTTGGATCTGCAGAACAAACTAAATTCTCTGCGCAGAACTTCCATGCTATATAAAACCCTTTCTCGATTTCCGCAAATTTTTCAAGTGTTACAGTTAACAAGGAAAACCCTAAAAAGTTTTTCTTCTTTTTCAGAGATAAAACAGCACGATTATTAATCTAACCTGCACAGCGCAGTCATGGAAGATGTTCCTGAGCCAGGAGAACGCTGTGTTCTTATGGCGCTTGTAGAGAAGCTTCACCTGTTCCCTGATAATGTCCTCCGCCTGAGGGCAGGACTCCTTGTAGAAATCCATCACAAGATCAGAGGAGTTTTGGCCATTCCCAATGGCCGAGAGAAGAAAGAGGGCGAAGAAAATCAAAGCTAAGGAGGAGGAAGAAGAAGGAACCATCTCTGCTTCTTCACTTCAGGATCCTTGAGTTGAGTGGGATCTATGAGCTTCAGCTATGGCTTCTTGGCTTCTTAAATAAAGAAGAAAAGGAAGCAGAATAAAGCGCAAAGATAAGATAAAAAAAAAGGAGCATTTACATCATGTCATAAAATTTTTATATATTTATATTTTAGAAAGAAGTATTAAATCGGTTAGAGCTAAGTTCAGAGTCTTTTAATATGCACATAAACGATTTTAACGGTCCGGTAACACAGAAGAATATTTCTCTTATATTATTTTGCGTTATTCATGTGTTATTGTGATGATATTGATATGTTATTATGTTATTATAATATCGAGAATATTTCCATAATATAATAACATATGAATACTGACTTAATAACAACTGAATAATATTGAATAACACAAGAGTAATATTTCACTGAGCTAAATCGATTCTTTTTAAAATTTTTCTGTCTTCTCAATGTGTCCGCATATTAGTGGACTCCGAACGTAAGTTAGGAGCTCTCTGATGTAATATTTTTTTTCCATATTTTAGGGAATTTTACATACATGCCACCCAATTTCTATATATTGATATATATATAAATTTTAATTTTAAAGTTTATATATAAAATAACACAATTTTAACTTCAAAATAAAATACTACTTTCATACATATATAATGAGACAGACTCATGTTGATGTAAAAATTAAACTTTTAGTATTAAATATGAAAATACTTATATAATAATTAAGTGTTAGGTATGTATTTTTTTTAATTTTATTATTTATATGTAGTAATTCAATTGTTAATATCATATTAAAAATATCCTTATAATTAATTTCTTTCAAAAAAATATTCATTTTCCATTAATAAATAGAAAAATTAAATACATATGACAAAATATTGTATTTAACACTTAAAATTTAGTATTTATATTTATAATATTTAAGTATGCATAAATATGAGGATTTATATGTAAGATTCTTAGATACTCAAAACAATAAATTTATAACACCAAATATTATAATATAAATAACAAATTTTAAAGGTTTAAAATTATATAAAAACAATAAAAAAATTGATGATAGAGAATTAGTGATGATTAACTAGATAGTTAAATGATAAGCATAGCATTTTAAAATGTTAGAAATAATAATTTTTATAAATAATATGAAAGATTTGTGGGCATATATATAAATATTAAAATTTTGATGTTAAAAATGTAAATAAATAAGAATTAAATGGTATGAATATAAATGCCCTTTAAACAAAATATGTGATGAATTTATAATTTTAAAATTCTTTTTTCTTAGAGTTAAGGGTCAAGTCCAGGCCTTATTTAAAAAAAAAAAAAAAAAAAAAAAAAGAGCAAAAACTCAAAAACTCGTAATAATATGCAGATCTGAAAAAATAACCAAAACTCACCTAAAGAAAACAAATTTTAACAAAACTAGACAACAATGGAACAATAAGTTCAAAGCTAAACAGTATCAACAACACTAAGAGTCTGTTTGGGGCAGCTGTTGATTATTTATAATCTGCTGATAAGCAGATTAATCTGATAATCTGCAGATTATCAGAATAATCTGGCTTGTTGTTTGGGCAGCTTATCCAGAATAGCTTATGGGTAGTTATGGTTGTATAAATGACATTCTTACCCCTATATGGTAATGAAAGTAAAGCCACTGTAGTTAACGAAGCAATGAAAACCAAGCAGAGTAAACAACAGACAAAAGAAGCTAATGAAAACCACATTAATGTGAGATTGTAGAGTCAAGAAGACCAAGCAGAGTAAACAACAGACAAAAGAAGACATGTGAAAGCTGAACTTGGCCAGTTTGACAAGAAATGAAACAAAATCAAGTAATGAATACCATCGACATCTAGAAATGAGAAGCTAATGAAAGTTGTTGTCCCCTGCGATTCTCACGGGACATCTGGTCTGTATATCTGCGATTCTCATGGGAAGGGAAGGGAAGATCTGTGAAGGATCCCACGGGAAGGTTCAGACGATATGCTCGAACAGGATCTCGGGCGGGAAGGGCTGCCACACCAGCGGGATCTCAGGGATGAGAGGCGATGCGACGAGCGAGAGGGGGACCGAGCGGGATCTCACAGATCTGCGATCCTTGAGGCGATGCGACAAGGGAGAGGATCTTCGATCCCTGACGCGATGCGGCGAGGGAGAGGGGGACCGAAGAGGGGCACGACAGAATTTTTCCACTCTAACGCACAAAGTGAACGAGGGACGCAAAGGGGGCAGAGCTTTCACGATAGGTGTTATTCCTCTTATTATCGTGTATCAGCGATACGAAAAATGTTGGAGCGAACGCACGATCCAAATGCCATTGTGACGTTTTCAAACCGCCACCGCTCCCAATAAGTTGCCCCAAACGGGCCCTAAGAAACTTCTACAACAAAATAATGCAAGGAAAATAAAAAGGTGCATCCACTCTAGTTGAAACCATAGAAGATTAAACACCTAAAAATCCATCAAAGATGCACCAATGGACAAGGAAGAGCTTTCAAGTGCCTCTAAGTATCATTCACCAAGGATTAAAGAAGTAGGTAGTAGAAGTAGTATCGCATCCACATTCAAAGCTTGAAGCATGATTGATTCCACCAAGGACTTGTAGAATCATCAGCAGTCAGCATCCAATATTGTTGAGAAATTAAGGCAAAGAAAAATAGGAATCGACACAAATACAAAAGAACACACAGATTTACGAGGTTCGGCAAAGATGTCTACATCCTCGGGAGCAGAGTGGTGACTTCATTTTTAACATTCGGAAAATAGTGCAGAATACAAGATTCAGAATCTCGGAGTCTCGGAAACTCACCTTGGGTTACAAACATGACATATATAAACCCCTATAGTACAATATGTAATTACTTAAATTAGCCTTGTACCAAACCGCGGGTGTTGCCCCCGCACCCCCAACCCACATGATGAAACTCCCCGGATTAGACAGATCCTTCCGCTCCACTCCGCTCCGCTCCAGCAACTGTCTCATTTATGGTATATGAGTCATACCTAACAAATATTATCCATCAATATTCAACAGAGAATCATATAAATAATAAAAAAGAAGAAATATATATATATTAGAGCACGATTTGAAATAAATAATGGGAGCCGAAAAAATTAAAACTCAAGAGGAAAAGAAAGAATTCATGTAAAATGGGAGCCGAAAAATTCCAATACCTCATGAAACCCTAAAATAAAAAGGAAGGAAGAACAAAAAAATGATAGGAATTTCCAAACAAAGAAAAACTAGAGAGAAACATTTAAACCTTAAAGCGAAGTTCGAATCACTACATCTTCCTCCCATCTTAAGAACCCATTTCCAATCTTTTTAAAGTATTATAAATATAAATATTAAATTATAAATAGTATAAATATAATATATTTAAAAAAAGGCACAATTTCATACATACCCCCTCCAAATTTATTATTTACAAATCTACTATCTTGTTTCATTCATTTTTCAAATTTCCACTCAAATAATAAAATTTATGAAAAAAAATTAACTCGTTTTTTTTAATTTTTATCAAATTTATGTCGTAATGATTATTTTATAAATATTAATATTAAAAAATAATTATAAAAAAAAAAAAGAGTGGCAGAGAACTTGTGACAGGTCACGGGGTAGTATGATAATATAATGTGGCCGGTTGTGGGGGGGGCCCCCCTCCCGGCCTTCCCCGCCCGCG
>NW_018164869.1:1665917-1702325 GCF_001263595.1 Phalaenopsis equestris | reverse complement strand
TTCCCCTGCCGCAGCTTTTGGCGGGTTACTGTACTTTTCTTGATGGAGCTAACCACCAAACTAACCATGGTTTGATATACCATAGTTTAGATTATTAATTTTGAATAATAACCGTTAAATTCTCACCGTTAAAAATATAAAAATAATTTTCATTTGAATTATATTCTTGTTATGAAGTAAAATAATTTTATAATAATAATCCTAATTTTTTTAAAATAGTATTTGTTAGGTATAACTCATATATCAGATAAAGGACAGATGCTACAGCGGAACTCGCGAGCGAAGTGAAAAAACCGTTGTTTTGCTCTCAATGACAAAGACATCTTTGCCGAACATCATTAAATCTCTATATTTTCTTCTGAATTTGTGTCGATTCTTGTGTTTCTTTAAATAGTTGCAGCTGCCCAAAAATGATTCTGTGCCGAAATTTATGAGTTTTGTTTTTGATATTAGAAGTTTAGATGGTCGATATGTAAATATAAAACAATTTATTAATGTGTATGTAAATCTTTCAATTTTTAATATTAATTAAAAGGAATTAGAAAAAATTAGTAAATGCCACCGACACTTCGGATCTTATCCACAGTGCCTTGTGTTAACTGCTTTGAGAAAGACAAAGGGAAGGAATCATAGGAAAGGTAAAATTGAACTTTTATTTATTTATTTATTTATTTTTTTGTAAATTTACATTTACATATAACAATTTTTTTTTGAATTTAGATATTTAATATTTATATTTATAAAACCTTATTATCATAAGCTTATGGATGAAAAGGCTCAATGTCATTTTTGAAATATTAATAATTGTGATATTTTAAATATGATATTAAGGGTTTGAGTGGCATATATATAAATAAATAAGTTGTGATATTTAAGATGTAAATATGTAAGAATTAAGATGGCTTTTAAAAATAGGGAAGCAACTTCTTGAGAAAAAAAAAATATATATTTATATCCATAACCCTGAACATAAATGATTCGTGTGTCGGTCATGATAAATCATTTGTTTGGGCTTTAACCACTTGGAGCTAACTAGTTAGACGGAATCCATGACATGTCAAATGGTTTTGCTTTCATCATTTGTGGTTTTTAAATCCAAGTATTTGAAAGTGATTTTTTATAATGTACGTCAAGAATGTGTGGCGCGAATCTCGAAGAGATCTAACGAATGGATGTAGTCATCTGAGCAAAGGATGAAGGCTAGTGAAGCTAAGTTCATGCCTATTGGACTGGAACAAACTGATCAAATACCCGAGTTAACCACCATTGGAAAGTCAAGCGTGGCACCGACCTACCTCTCGACAGGTCCAACATGAGAAAATAATCCAGTTTACTGCCATCACCAGCTGTCTCATGGACACTCTTGAGGTTCCTCATCATGGACTAAGAATTGACAATGTAACAGAGCCTCACAATCATCTTGACTTGGGTAAAGGAGCAGCATCCTTGAGAGGAACAGTTGACGCCCAACGACCGAATGACACCATTAGCCTTGGAAATATTCGAGTGTTGGTTGGCATAGACCGAATTGTATCAGTACGGGAGTACTAAAGTGCCCCATCAGCTAGAGAATGCATTCTCTTGACAAATCTCTAAGGTCAAGCCTAAAAAAGATTTAAAATCTATACACTAGAATTAGGTTGATCCAATCGACCACATAACCTCATTCAAGTCAACCATATGCTTACTAAGGACGATGTACTAGAGTGTCTTCTTTCTTCACCAAGTTGAGGGAGTCGACCCTCATATGGCTTAACAGTTTACCACCAGTAGTGATTGCCTTATTCACTAACTTCAAGCGAATGTGCTTGACACAGCATGTTAGCGCACATAAGCCGTAGAATAACTCGCAAGCCCTCCTACAAATCAAGCAAGAGCAGAACAAGAGCTTTCGTACTGATAATACGTGACATCCACATTACAGTCTTGTCATAAAGACACCAGAGAATGGCGATGTACAATATAAGATGCACTACTTCAATTATTTTATTAATTTCCTCCCTCATGTATAAAAGGAGAGGGAAAAGGATAAAGAGGGGGCTTCCTGCTTTCTCTTTTCCTTCTTTGGATATTGCTTTCTATCTCCACTTTTCTCTTTTCCCTCTCTTAAATCTTATAACTTAAGGAATCTCTGAAGAGCCGCCTCCCTCTTACTTATTGGAGATCAAAATTTAAAATATTTCTTAACATTCCCTATAAAGACTCTCATCCATCGCTCTCCCTATTAACCTCTCTATGATACAAGGTCATTTACTGGGTTCTATGTTTTTACGAATGATATGAGACCCATCTCAAAAGGATTCAACATACGAGAATATTAGGAGAATAACATCACCAATAAGTTTGCTTGATAAATTAGTCTTAGTTGTTCAATAAATATTCAACAGAGGCAATTATTTTTTTTAGTATAAGTTCAATACAAAACAATTATAAGGTTTTGCCCTTAAATTTATCAAAGAATATATATTTTTTACTAAAATACATCATATTTTTTATGTTAGTTCATTTCTATGCTTGTGGGTTATATAAATAATTAGTGTAAAGTTGAATTTGACTTCATTTATGTCTAAATTTAAAATTATTAACTTGCCATCTAGCCTTTCATTATCAATTAATCAATAATAAATTTCAAGTTGCTTTCAATTGATTTGTTCAAACCATATGATCTTTGGGATTACATTTGTATTACGTTGTTCAAATCATATACATATCATACATATTCAATTAAAATATTATCATACATATTTTTGTTGATTATGTAATCATGCACAAAAACATATAGAGACATTTGGCTGGTTTTTGATACATCGACAAAAAATTTAGTATATTTTATAATGCATATGTAATTATTATTATTATTATAACATGGGTATTTTAGGATTTTCATACTTATCACTCAAAAATTAGAAGTTGTCATTTATTATTTTAACAACTAAGTGTCCGTTTGAGACAACTGCGGTTTATTAAAAAATAATTGTGAAACTGCTGAATAATAATCTGATGCTAAAAAAAATGTGGTGATTGTTATAATTTTTTTTAAAGTGTGACCATAGCTAGAAAGTTGTCACCCTACTTAACTAGGAGTGGTGGGAAAAAACAGTTTTCAGCGGAAGCTTTTTAAAAAAATTGTCATAATGCAGTTTACCCAAATAAACAAAACTACGGTGCAGTGTTAAACTGTCATCGCACCGCCCCCTCAAACGGACGCTAAATTAACTAAGTTATCAAATATACACTAAGAAGTGACCAACTAAAATAGTGTATATAAATAGACGGACAAGACAAGTAATATAAAATAAGTAAAATATCATTCACATAAGGACACAATTAAAACTAATAAATTAAATACTAATTTTATTTACTCTAATTTTTAGTCAACAACTTCAATTAAATTAATTCAAGTAATAATATAAAATTTAAACTCTTTCTAACTTAGATTTAAGAATAGGAAAGAGCATCATAGATTTATGATCTACTTATACTAATTCTCTATTTATCCTTAAGTTGGAATCATTAGTTTGTAAATTAAAAATAATTATATGTTTTAGAATCCATCAATAACTTATAAAACCTAATCATTTCTAATTTAATATATGTTTATAAAAGCTAAAAAAATTGATTTTATTAAGAATAATTCCTTATGGATCGTGAATTTCGAAGTGCATGCTCACACTAAAAATTTATTGATGTACTCTCCCTTCTTTCTCTCATATCTCTCCTATAACCTCTCCAGTGCTCTTTGACACGTCACTCCCAAGTCCACTTGCATTTTTTAAGGCTATATTAATAGTAAACGAGCCCCACATGATAACTCTCTAAACTCTCCAAAAAAACTCCAACAAATTATCTCTAAGCAACAACAAGTCGTTTTCTCACAAAGTGGGGTCAGCTACACGAATGCTTTTCTCCATTATGTCCTATTGAGTGTTTCTAGAGGACTTTATAGCATTTACATAATGATTTAAAAGATTTATATCATAATTTTTCGATAAAAAGTTTATGTTGGTTGTCAAATGTAGACTACCCAATGCAATCCCCCACCAACCATCTCTATGACTACTACAAAACTGCATGGTCGGTGCCTTTGCGCTGAGGCACTGTGTATCTTGTGGCATTGAGGTACTACTAGTAGCGCTTCAGTGATATTCTCAGCATCAATGCACTAAACACTCTATCTTTTAGGTTGATTTTAAACTCCTTTTAAGACTTAGGTGTTCTAATATATTTTGATGATGTGTCATGCTTTGTATCTGAAGTCTTCAAATCCCCTCTCCCTTGATGTTATGGCATCATAAATCAATGTCGAGCATTAAGCACTTAGGTTTTTTAATAGTTTTGACCTTTATGGCACCATGGCTCCATAAAATTAGTGTAGAGACAACATATTCAGTGCTCCAGTATCAATTTTCTTGTGTAGGTTCTTTGCTCTAGATATTTTTTGCTAGATATGGCGCTACTGTGGAATGCAATGTCTAGGCTTTATCCTTACTTTCTTTGCTCCTTATCACATTTGTTCTATTATGGGAATTTATGCTAAAAAATATTTAATTATTAGTAATAAACTATAAAATCCTTAGATTTTTCTTATAACATTTTATTATAATTTAATTCACTCAATGCACTCCATGAGAAGCCTTTGTATAATGGAGGCAACGTTTGTGCAAAATTTCTTTTTGATGCATTAATAATATTCTATTCAAAATAACAAATGTATTTATTCCTATAATTGAACTTGATCCTTCACTTTTGAATCAAATAAATAAATAAATAAAAAAATTGTGCTTGTAATAAATTGTGTGTAGATGTTTTTCAATTGCATGTTTAAATTTGTGTCATAATCATTGCGAAACTATGATTTGAATATTCATTTCAAATATCTACATACATACCACTCAATTCCTGTGCATGTACATATTTAACACATAAACTTCAATTTTTACATGAATGTCATTTTGTCAGTGCATGAAAAACTGAATCTCACTTTTTAATAGTTAAAATGGTGCTATTTTTGATGTGATATGAAAATTTTAGGTGATGTAAACTTAAAAAGTAAATAGATAGGCATTGGGTGATGCCTATGCAAATGCCTCTTTTCTTTTATATTTGGCACCATAAGTAAAGCTCTTTTCTTCTCACCATGCTGATGTTACATAGAATAAAACCCAACACCTCTTCTATAATCAACATTAGAACTATTGTCACAGCACATATTCCATTAATTAATTTGAGCTAAATCATTGGTATAAATAAAATTGTAACTTATTTTGGCAATTTAAGAAGGCAAGCAATAAAGGAACAAAACCTTCATAGAATGAGCACATTGATACACTCTCATAAGTTCCATTTTGGTTGACTTAAGTTGAGTTTCCTTAACCCAATTTGTAGGAGTTTGTATTTGCCAGCATCTATCAAATTATTTTGGCCTTAAAAACCAGCTGAATGACTCCCAAGCAAACTCTTAGTGGTTGAGAATCCATTTTTTAAATAATGGTTGGCACATGCTAATGATAGAAATAACAATTTTTTCATATAGTAAAATAGATTGTCAATTATTGAGTGTTGGGTTTATTGTCATTCTTAGTTTAAGAGTTTAATTCCATCTAAAATAATAAGTGATGAATAAAAAAATTCTTTAATCATTCATAAATTATTCTGCATTGCATTTTGCTTTGATTATTATGTCAATATGATACTAGAATCGCTTAATAAAATTATAGTATCTTGCTTTTATTATTATGCGCACATGAATGTATTAAACCTTAAAGTCAAAACCTTATGATTAGATACAAAGCACATTGTCATTAAAACAAGTGTGATGCATACAAGTAGCCACCAATTCATGAATGTGAACCCCATAATAGCTCATGTATCTTTGTGTTCATCCCTTACTTCATAAACTACAATATATAATATAGGATTTTGATTCATTTTTTCAATTGGAAACTGCTTAATATAATTCATGATCATTTGAACTCCAAATTAGCAAGCTTATAGTTAAACTAAACATCTCAAAAAAATAAATCCACAACATACAAAGTTGTTATATTCATATCCATTCAGTCCAAATTAGATACTTGATGTTTGTTACAACTTTAGGACATTGATTGAAGGTCAAAATGTAAGATCTGAATTTTTCCTTTCTCCCCCTCCTGAATCTCACTGCGTTTGATTGCGTAAGCCACAAATTTTTTTTTTCTACCTTTCCTTCTTTGCCTTCTTATTTTGCTAACTCACCGACTCTTTTCTATTTTAAAAAGATCACAATGATCCGATTTCACAACTCCCTTTGGCAGCCCTATCGTCCCGTAGTCTCCAATCACCCTCCCCTAGCCCATTGTCAAAACTCTTGTCGATGTCCGTGCCTCCCTCTCTCACGGTTTCACCCAAACCCATTGCCTCAATGGCGGAAGGCTTGTAATATAGTCGCGATTAGAGCTATTCGAGAAGGCAACAATAGGATTGTGGCATATTGAGACCATTGAAGCTCATAACTTTCTTCTCCTCTGAACCCTCACGATCAGAGCTAGCAGTAGGCAACAACAAAATTGTGGCGTCCATTGCCCACTGAAACCCCTCTTCTTCCTTTTAATGAAGGGTTGTAAGCTTCCCCTTCCTCATTTCTTTTTTTAATTCAATTCTTTTTTTTTCATGATTTTTATATATACATAGAGAGAGAGAGAGAGTAATCTTTAATTATCAGATAATTATGCCAATCTACTTAATTTTAATCCTTTCTTTTAAAAAAAAAAAAAAATAATAATAATAATAATAATAATAATATATTTATTCCTTTACACTTTAAAAAATAAATAATATTTGATTGCATAATTATTTATATTTTGGATCATAATTTATGTAGGATTGTTGGTTAGCACTAGTTAAATAGTTGAAATATTTAGAAGTGTCTTTTTGGTAGCATGAAGGTAAGTAACTATTCTTTATCATGAAGGTAAAAAAAAATCTTTTCTTCTCACTATACTGATGTTACAGGGAATAAAAACCAAAACTTTTTTTATAACCAACATTAGAACTAGTGTCAGAGCACACATTCCATTAATTCATCTTAAGAAGGCAAGCAATAAAGGAAAAAACCCTTCATGGAATGAGCACATTTCATAAGTTCTTTTTTGGCTGACTTAAGTTGAATTTCCTTAACCCAATTTGTAGGAGTTTGTATTGCCAACTTCTATCAATTTTTTTATATGATATCATGGCTTTGAAAACTAAGTGAATGACTCCCAAGCAAAATCTATTGTGGTTGAGAATGCATTTGTGAAATGAAATTTTGTTTTGTTGAAAAAAATTTGATTCAAGAAAATAAGGTTTGACATGGAGCGCTACCATAAATAATGGTTTGTACATGTTAATGGTACAAATAACAATTTTTTCATATAGTAAAATAGATTGTCAATTATTGTGTGTTGGGTTTACTGTCATTCTTAGTTTAGGAGTATAATTCCCTCTAAAATAATAAGTGATAAATAAAACAATTCTTGAATCATTCATAATTTAATTTGCATTGCATTTTGCTTTGATTATCATGTCACTATAATACTAGAGTCGCTTGCTAAAATTTTAGTATCTTGCTTTGATTACACTCTTTTCATCCAAAGTAGATACTTTATGATCAGATACAAAGCACATTGTCATTAAAACAAGTGGAATGCACACAAGTAGCCACCAATTCATAAAAGTGAAGCCCATAATAGCTCATGTACCATTGTGTTCATCCCTTACTTCATAAACTACAATATATAATTTAGGATTTTGATTCTTTTTTTCAATTGGAAACTACTTAATATAATTCATGATCATTTGAACTCCAAATTAGCAAGCTTATAGTTAAACTAAACATCTCAAAAAAATAAATCCACAACATAAAAAGTTGTTATATTCATATTCATGTCAGTCTAAATTAGATATTTGATGTTTGTTACAACTTTAGGACATTGATTGAATGTCAAAATGTAAGATCTGAAAAACGTCCTTTCTCCCCCTCCTGAATCTCACTGATGTTTGATTGCGTAAGCCATGAATTTTTTTTTTATCCCTTTCCTTCTTTGTTTTCACTACTTATGCACCTTCTCGAATTGGGCTCTAGAAATCTTACGTGAATTCTTTCTTTTCTTCCTCCACCTCGCTGCCACCTTCTTATTTTGCTACCTCACCGACTCTTTTCTATTTTAAAAAGATTGCAATGATCCGACTTCACGACTCTCTCTTGCAGCCCTCTCCTCTCGTGGTTACAAATTACCCTCCCCTAGCTCATTGTCAAAACCCTTGCTGATGTCCTTCCCTCTCTCACTGTTTCACCCAAAACCACCACCTCAATGGTGGAAGACTTGTAATAAAATCCCGATTAGAGCTATCCGTGAAGGCAACAGTAGGATTGTGGCATATTGAGATCATTGATGCTCATAAATTTCTCCTCCTCTGAACCCCCGCGATACAGTCGCGATCTGAGCTAGCAGCAGGTAACAACAAAATCGTGGCATACATTGCCCACTGAAACCCCTCTTCTTCCTTTTGATGAAGGGTTGTAAACTTCCCCTTCCTCATTTATTCTTTTAATTCAATTCTTTTTTTCATGATTTACATACATACATACATACATACATACATAGAGAGCGAGAGAGAGTAATCTTTAATTATCTGATTATTATGCCAATCTAATTTAGAGATAACCTAAATTAGGTTTATACTTTCTTTTAAAAATATAATAATAATAATAATAATAATAATATATTTATTCCTTTACACTTAAAAAATAATTAATGTTTGATTGCTTAATTAATTATATTTTAGATCATAATTTATGTAGGATTGTTGGTCAGCACAAGTTAAATCGTTGAAATATTTAGAAGTGTCTTTTTGGCAGCATGAAGGTAAGTAACTATTCTTTATTATGAGATAAATGTTTCTTTCCTAGTTAGGGGTGTTAATCTTGTATTCATTGTATTTAATGATCCTTGAAATTCTATAAACATTTTTTCCTGAGCTCTAAGTATCTGGATTATTACTTCAAGGTCTTTATTGACTTTGTTGTATGTTGGCTCCGGCGCGATGTCGCTTGAAATGGGTGGTCCCAAACTATAGGATACGGGTGAATGTGGTTTGCCGTGAGTTTCATGATGTGTGAATTGCCTAATTGGACTGGATAGTCCTTCATCTAGATTGGCGAGCAGATGACACCCATCTTCTTTCAAATCCAAAAACTTACATAAACATACAATGAAATTTGGAATTACAACACATTCACAATTAAAGCTCCATTAACACAACGTGAAAAGCACAAGAAGAACACGAAGATAACATCAGAATAACACCCAATAAAATAAAAAGAGTGCACCCTGAATAACACCTAAATAACACAAAAAAACAGCTAAATAACACCAAAAAAACCTAAATAACACTTATATATCACGATCATACCAGCGTAACACCTACATGATCATACAAAAGTAACACAAGAAATAACAAAACTAGAGCAACACCTACCTAAAACACCTTAAAATAAGAGAAAAAACACCACCAAAACAACATAATAATAGGAAACATAACATCTAATTAATCACACCCCATCAAAATCTACAACAAAAATCTATTAGAAATACCACAAAAACACAACAAAAACACCACTATAACAACTAAATAATATCACAATAACACCTACATGATAGTACAATAGCACTAGCATACAACAAGAACACCACATAATATCACAAGAGCAACACAACTCTAATAACAAATAAATAAAACAGAAATTGAATTGCTCTAATTTTACAAAAAAGTGAATGTTAGCTATTGATATAAATGGCTTACCTGTACATGGGTGAGCCTCTTAAAGGTTATATGGATATGCGACGAGTTCCAGCTTACATTTTTGGGCCACCTCAACATTCGAGATCTAACCTCAAGAATGATAGACGTGACCAAAGATTTGTGCTCATAAAACCAGAGTTGTGTAAAAGATGTGCCATAATATGCTTTGAGCAAAACAAAAATTTTTTTATAAGGTTTATACAAGGAAATAACACTAAATGTTAGGAGAAAAAGAAAACCATCGATATATCCCAAAGGGCTATTCCGCCTTATTTTAATGGCTACTACATTAATTTGATCAATGAGTAAATCACATACAACAACATGCCAATTAAATGAGGAGAAGTTCCATACATTCTCCCCAAAGGTGTAAAGCCTTTTAGGAGCACTAAAATTATGAAAAGTAAAAAATAAATTTGATAACAAAAACTTCAAAAACAATTTCTTAAAAGACGTAGAACACTCCCTGGTTGAAACGTTCAATATAACATTCTTTATTTGTAGGTCATCTACAGCAGAAGCTAAAACTTTTTTTCCAATTTGTTGCTTCTCTTCTATTGGACATGCCTATCAACAAGGCGACTTCATCATGGAGTGTAAGGAGCTCTTTCATGCCCATTTTGAATACCATTCGTTCTTAGTCCCAACATTTCAGTATATGCAATGTCAAAACATTGTCTTAAGGTTACGGAGGGAGATAAAAAAAATTGATCTACATTCAATTCTTTCATGTTATTTCTGGTCTCCTCAGACAGGGCAGACCTGACCTTATCAAGAGCCTCTCTTACTACAGATGGACGACATTTAGAATTGTAGGATCGTGTGTTCATAAGCCTACACAAAAAGGATAATGCAAAAAATATAGTCATTTTGTAATCTATACATCAAAAACACGAATACATCAACAAAATTACACAGAGTAAAAAAATACCAACAAAATTGTTTTTTGATGTTATTAAGATGTTATTAAGGTGTTATTTATAGGTTGTTGAGTTGTTTAGGGTTAGGATTTTGGTGTTATCATGGTATTATTTTGGTATTATCATGATGTTATTTCGGTATTATTAATATGCTATTTTGGTTTTTTTTTGTTTTATATTTGTATCATTTTGGTATTATTTTGGCATTAGTTTGATATTATTTAACTAATACTATAGAGTTACTGTGATATCATTTTGATTTTATTTCAGTTTTTTATTTTTTGTTTTTTTGTTATTAACGTATTATCTTGGTGTGATTGAGTGATTTTGGTTTTTCTTTTAGTGATACATTTTATAATTTGAAATATGCATGAAAATACTCTATGATGCAATGCTAATAACAGTTATAATAGACTTTTGAATATAAGTACAAGCACAAACAAAATTACCTAAATGGCGTAGATTGACTCTTTAGCTGTCGGCCTTTCTTTTTCTTACACTTTTTCAATTTTCATCTTCTTACGCTCATTATTTTTCATCTTCTTAGGCTCTTGGAAATCCATCTTCTTAGGCTCCTCAGCATCGAATATATCCCTAGCATGTGATTCAGGCAATGAAAAGCCTAGACGATGGCGAATGAGGAAGAAGCAATGCTAGAATAGAATGAAGCCCTAAAAAATGACGAACGAGGAAGAAACAATGCTCAAATAGAAGAAAACCCCAAAATGTTCTCGAGTCCCGTTGGACGGTTTAGTTTTCGATGCAATGATCCTGACGTTTTAGCACAGACGTGTTTAATTTTCGGTCGCTTGGACGGAATTCGGGTCTGATCGTACAGTAAAAAAGACACTATTTTTCATTTATTAATCGATGAGAGTCGTGAGACCCGCAATGCCACATGACTATTTTTAATTGGCGTCCGGACATAAGTTTACGACCGATGTCCTGACCGAATAATTTCTCGAATGCTCAAACGAGCTTAAATTGAACAAAACTAATATTAATAGATTTTTTTTTTAGTTCAACTAAATTAAATATAATATTGAATCAATTTGAGCGGGACTATGCTGTAATTGGGAGCTGTTGTGGCCTTAGGAAATGGTGGATTGGCTGGCCCGCCTTATCCCTTCAACCATCTTCTGAAGAGAAGATTTCTCCATGATTTGCCCTTAGGAATAAGGCGACGTCTTTTGAGAAAAATTGCCTTGTTCCTGCATGGCGTTGCTCAAGAACTCTGCTGTAATTCACAAGAGCCTCTTCTTCAATTCCTCCGCTTCTTCTACTCAGGTATACATCTTTTCCCTTCGTTCTATTGATCCATAGTATTCAACAGTTTCTTTCATTCTCTGCCATTTGCGTGTTCTTTCAGATGATTTTACAATGCCCTCCATGCTTCACTGTGTACCATTATAGGAGGCGAAATCATTCTTCTCAGGCTAGGGCAGAGGCCTCTCCATCAACCGAAGAACACGGTAAAGATTATATTATCCGATTCTCTCTCACCACTTAGGGTAAAATGCTCGAGGTTAGTTGAGTTATTATAACTCGGAGCCATTGGAAAACAAAATTGAAGTATGATTAACTTGTTCGAATCAGCTGTACATGTTAGACAGGGATTCTTGTTTCATGTATCGAATGTAAATTGGATTTTGGTAACGCCAAATGCATCACAAACCAGTGTCATGAATCTTGAACTGATACTGTAGTTCCTAGCACTTACAGGGTTCGCATAAGCAATGGAAAGATTGAATGATGAGCAATGAATTATAAAATACGCTTCAAACGAAGTAGATTTTTGTTACTATAAGTAAGCAAAACCTTCATGGAGAAAGAATCACAATTTTTTATTTGTAACTTGTTCTTCATGGTCCTTAGTTATGTTAACCTACTTTGCATTTTTGGTTTTGGCAAATTTATTGTTAATTGATGCCCCATATGCACCAGAGCAATATAATCAAAATTTTGTTTTTGATATACATGCGAGCAATGTTCCAACTAGAAAGACATCTACACCAGATATGGGGCAACAAAAAAAAAAGAAAAAGAGAGGATATTTACTTATATACCGCCCAATTCGTATGTATTAACATTTCTACACACCAATTTTATTTTTTACATTGACACCACTCAATTTTTTCATATCATTGCAAAAACTCCACTATGTTAACTTTTAAAAAGTGAAATGCATGGTTAAGGTGGTATGAATGTAAAAAATTGATGTTTAGGTGTTAGATATGTAAATGCATAGAAATTGAGTGGAATGTATGTAAAGTTTCCAAAAAGAAGGGATAACGTTTGATAATATGGGTTCATTTGGTTGTCAGGTTGTTTCTTAGAGAGACCTGGGAGGCGCCAGGCACTTTCACTAGGAGCAATGGTTGCCTTATCACTTATCCAAGCCAATCCTGCATCTCGTGAGTACTTGCTGGTCATCTGAATATTATCAAAAACCATTTCAAGAAACATCAAAAACTTCTCGCCAATGCATCATATAGTGATTTTTTCATTGATGTTGGTTTTCCTAAATAAATCCAATTTATATGTTTCAGTTGCAGCAGAGGTCAAAAAAGGATTTCAATTTGTTTCAGATAAAAAGGATGGATACTCGTTCCTCTATCCTTTTGGATGGCAGGTATTTACCATTTTTAGTTCTATGAGATTTCATCACAATCTGAAAAATTGTTCTTTTAGCTACTCATGTTTAACTCTTATTGCATTGGCTGTGATGAAGAGGTACCAGTTGACAGCTATAATTTCTTATAGATATCAACTGCTCATCCCAGGAAGTTGTTGTCCAAGGTCAGGACAAGGTTTTTAAAGACGTTATTGAACCCTTAGAAAGTGTCAGCGTTAACATGATCCCAACTAGCAAACAAGATATTCGAGAGCTTGGATCTCCACAAGAGGTATGCATTGAAACATCTACTACTAAGCACCCTATTATTTTGTTTTTTTAAATGTATTTGGACAATAGTTTATGAATTGTCGATCTGTCATTACTTAACCATGCGATAATTCCATGAATAATTCTCTTTGCAAGGTTCGAAAGGGGAAATTACATGTAACTACAAGTATTTTACATCCACTTTCATATTCTTTGCCTTACAATTCTACACAGGAAATAGGTATGTATGTAATATTAAAGCATTCACACATAAATAATTGAATATTAAAGAAATTGATACTTCTCACTAATGAAATGAAAGGAAATAAATTACAAGTGAAATATCTTGGAAGATTTGAAAATCATTTAATAGGGAAATTATTATAGAAATAACCACTATCTGTCCCCAAAGTAAATATGTTATTTTTATTAGTGCTCCTCTTATAACGATTTAGTAATCAACTTAGTAGAATATGCAGTGATGATGAAGTATCAGTTGACTAGGCTAGGTATGGGTAATGCAATATGATTAATGATATGTCATGAGTGACAAACATGCTTGTGTAAATCACAGTTACATGATGTCAATATAATTGAATGAAATATCTTTATGCCATAAATTTATCATCCTTGGAAGTTTGTGAACATATCTTATGAATTAAAAGTAGTGATACATTTTTTCTACATTTCACTAATAATGATATTCAAGTGCATGCATAAGTCAACTAAGGTTTAGGCATGCATGTTATCTTTTCATATTTGAGGGAAACGAAAGGAGTCTTTATCAATTAATACTATCTTTCCATCAATGATATTCTATAACAGCATGCCAAATTCATACAATAACCCTAGTTCAATATAAAGGTCATCAACATTCTGCTAGAGTTAATTAACCACTATAAATAGACTCATCATTCATCATCTTGCTTATTGGCCCAATCAACCCTAGCAATGAAATCTCATTCGATAGGGTGTTATTGATGGTTTAATCTATGAAGTATAAGCATTTCAATATACATGTGATATAATGAATAACATGTAAAGGTTGCTTTGAATTATTGAATGTTTTGTTGTTAGATATGTACATACATAAAAATTGTGCTATGTATGTAAATGCCCCTTAAGATATTTAACATTTTTAAATTTTTACGCGTCAACATTAATATTTAGTCTTGTGAGCTACAGGGCTTGATCTAGTAACATTTTTATTATAGGTTGCTGAGGCTTTGATAAGACGGGTGCTAGCACCACCCTCACAGAAAACAAAGTTGTTGGAGGCATCAGAGGTTAATATTCTTTCTGGTATTTAATGCTCGAAGTTTGGCTGATATGGAAGTTTCTTAATGTTCTCCATGTTATTTCATTTGGTGATGCTTGAATATGCAAAATGCTTTATTTTATGAAAAGAAGTGCATCTAGAGGCACTTCTTTATGCTTCAGAAGCTATAGCTTAACAAAAAATTATTATGCTAATGGCAGGAGTATTCATTTCCTCCTTTCTTTATCTTGTAGACAATTTTTTTTTTGTTCTCTTCTTCATCGTACTTTTAAAAATTATGGTAATTCCTGTGCTTTAGCATATGTTCTTTACTTATTGGCTTACATGTGAGAAATGTGTTTTAAAATCTAGATTTTAAGTTAATTCTGGCCATGAAACTATAGACTTACTTTCAAGTTTGTTGCTTATCAGCACAGTCGAAGGTTAAGAGGGAGTGATTCTTTTCCCTTTTTAGATGGTCTAATGGAAGTAAATTTGCAACATTCATTATTATTTCTCAGCTGCATGTGTTAACTTTTTCTGTCAAAATCCGCTTTAAAGTGTAGTGATATCATTTCATTGGAACTACTTTTCCTTGAAAAAAAGATCAATTGCGCTATTTCGCCGCATTTTACCTTTTTTATTGCATGAAGGGCAAGCAACTTTGTTGCAGATGTTTTTTAACGTGATTTTATCTGACAATTCAATGTTCTTCTTTGGCTGGTCTACTTAAATTGAATTTGATTATGCGTTGTGCTAAGCCCTTTCAAGAACTTGTTTCTTGAGTATTTTCCATTGTGAAGTTTATGTAAGGACAGAGAACAAACGTAATTCCTTTCCTTTTCTGAATAATTGTGTATAAGCGTACCTAGTCTTTTCGGCTAATCAAGGGCAATATATTCCCTTTTAAGCTAATCAAATATCTACTTATTTTACATAAAAAACAATGTTAGCAGGCCCGGAGCAGTGATCAAGCTCTAGATTGCCTCGGGGTTCATGGATTTGAGTCATATGTTAATCTTTGTGGTGCAATGGTGAAGTTGTGCGTATCAACCCTTTCTCACCTTTTAATTGGCGGAAACATCGTACTTTGTGTGTGTTTTTGCTGAAATATAATTTTATGATCCTGATCCCCTTCTCAATCAAATATTAGGTAAGCATAAGTTCCATGTGTTTGTAGCTTTAGAATCTTATTGAGCAACTTCAAATTCTTTTCCATATTATGACCCATTCCTCAGTTTGTCTTCCAATGCAGTGATAGTTTTCCGTGCATTATTACCCCTCGAAACTTTGCAATGGAGGCAACTTATCCATTTCTGTAGTCCTACCCTCGCCTGTCTACTTATTTTTTTTCTTGTATTACAACTCTTTAGATTCTATTTCAGTCCACTTAAGAAATAAAGCTGACCAACCTTATTAGGTAAAATAAAAGAGATGCTGTAACATGCATCATCGATGGTCATTCCATTCGATAATTATTATGGGAAACCTATATGGTAAGTTATGCACATGAGCACTCCCAAACTATATACTCTAGTTGGCCCATCAGGTACACTATAGGAAAACTTGTGATTTGCAAAAAAACCCATCACAAAGTTGGTCGTAAACGCGAAGTTGCGATCAATTTGCTTGTCATAGCAACCGCCATTGTTTTATTTTCACAAATATTTTTGCAATTGTTACCATAAATATTTATATTATGCACAACAATTCTAGCTAGTATTTCATTTGAAAAAAAATATAAGAAAAACTTCCGATTAGTATAAAAAAACTATTTATCGTCATCATCAACTTGAATACTACCCACAGCAGTTTGGTGCTAGAACTCCTTCAGTATAGGTTGCACAAACTTCTAAATCTTCGGTTGTGTGACCAGTTTATTGTAGTACTCACACGCCCTAGATCTATGAGGTGGATGGGTACCAATTTCTCGCTTTGGAATGTTCTCCAAAACATGCATGCTTACCTTGGTCGATCTGCTTGGTGCTTTTATCCATGTATCAAGGTCAAACTCATGCATAGGTAAGGTGGCATGGATGTAAAAATTGATGCTTAGGTTTTAAATATGTAAATACATAGCAATTGAGTAGTTTATATGTAAATCTTCCTATTTTTTATTAGTTGCATTTGATAGAGCTGTGTTGACGCATCCGGAAGCCAGGAAATTTGATCAGAAATTATTTTAATCACCATCTCTATAAGATTCTTGGTAGATTTATTGTAGAGCCTTCCTCATTACTGGCGAGTTGAAGGTCCTCTATATCATTATTTCTTTGATATTTATAGATTGAATCTAAGACGGAGTATAAGAAACACCAACAAAAGCAGGGAGAGAAAGACAGAAAATCTCCACCATGTCCATAAATATCGGTTTTTATTTTATTTTATCTGTGAAGTGCTGCTATCTTTAAGAGACCTTTATTTGAGGGAGGCCGATGTCAGAGATTAGGGCTGAAAACCATTTTTCATTATGATCAGTGCATTTATGCACACTTTACAATAAGTTATTGTTAGCACTCCCCGTCAAGATTGTTTAGATATCAGCCATGCCCATTTTGTAGAATTGTGAAGTAAAATCTTTGAGGAACCCTTAGTGCAAATATAAACTGATGGTATTTGATAAAATAAGAAGTATGTAAACAACGTGATCTTGAACTCTTATTGAAAGGTGCCTGATAGTTGACTTAAATGTCAGATTGTTTTGTTCTTACTCAACAAGATTGTGTCTTCTTCTTCATGTTGATTTTATGCACCCAAAAATATAACTCGTGGAACAACCTATATTCTCACCCATCGAGATATTGTCGGGTTTGGCCTGATGGCTTCATGGTTTTGTCATGTTAGTGTAACTTCCCAAGTGGTCACCTATCTCAGGAGTGCTCCAATGCAAGCATACTCAACTTTGGAGTTTCGATCAACTTTGGAGTTTCTATCGAAACCCTAACCGTTATATTAAAAGGTGCCTCAATGTTTAAGAGTTTACCTTCATTCTGCTTAAGTGATTTTACAATCTCCCCTATCTAAGTAGTTGACGTCCTTGTTAGTGCTATTAGCCAAAAATCATCGATCAGGCAGGTAGAATTCAAGAGGTGGCTCCTTCTGATTGAAGAGGGGCTCCTAAACTGTAGCATTTTGTCCCATCTATGGTTCAAGGGTTGGTTCTCATGATGTAGCATTTCGTTTTGTATGACACTTAGTTTTTATCTTCAGACTGATTTAATGTTCTGATATCATAACTCTCACTCATAGAACTATTGTCCACTTTGGCATGATGGTCTCATGGTTGTTCCATTGGTGTAACTTCTCAAGAGGGCACTTGTGGGCTCCAAAACTTCGAAAAGGCATCCCAAACTCTCTTCGAGAGCCTAACACGGTGTGTATGTTAAGTTTTCGGGCAGAATTTTTTAGAAGACAGATGATATAGTAGATAAGACACTACCCAAAGATTTCATCCTCATTTGGCTAGAATTTTAAGATCTGAGGTTCGAGGTTTCTCATAGGTGTAAGCCCCCATAGTTGATTACGCCTCCATATAACAAGATGCCATTTTCGATTAAAACCTGTCATTAGACGCTATGTATTCGGACTTAACATATAATAACAACAAATTAGAGAATTTAAATAATAAAATTATCGCCGTAAGCTCAAAGCAGATGGTGGTGGAAACGGCGATGAACCCAATCAAGATCCCATGTTTCAGTTTTCCCGGGTCTACTTAGTCAGCGGAAGTAGTCGACCCAACCTGACCAAATGATCCTTGTCAGCAGCCATGGGTTGCTTCGTCCAAGGGAACTTTGTAAACCTGGGGTGAATGTTTGTCTACGGGGACTAATCTAAGTCGATCTTAGCTTACAGAGGGTTTTCTGCTCTATCAAATACGCCATATGGTTTAACACTCAAAATGACAGATTGTCATTTGGGAACATACGAGCTACGGTCATGACCAAAATATAATTGTTTCATTTAGCAACAAACCACCCGGTCAGAGAGCTTTGATCATTACCGTTTCTTTTTGGTGTCATTTGGTGGCAATACCATGTGCACAGAGGAGTCCGACCACGTCTTTACTGACATAAAGTTATTTTGAGTTTGAATTTAGTAGTATATTTGATATGACATTGGTTTTTTTTGAGCTTGAATCAATACTATGTTTGTCAACCTCGGCAAACGGATGTGAAGGGCGGATGGATTTTGCTTCAGCTTTTTAGTGATAGATTTTTCATTTAATTATTTTATAGACTTGTGGTTTGAAATTTTAGCTTTTATAAATAGATCACCTTCAGTGAGGTGTACAATGAGTATACTTATTATCGAGGATTTATGTCTTTGAACCCTGTCGACTCCATCTCGCTCACAGAGGCTCGGGTTCATTTATTATTTGAATTTTAAAGATGGACTTTTAGATTTGATTTTGAAAATAGACCACTCATGTTGAGATTTACTATCAACACGACCATTAATCAGAAATTTATGTCTTAACCCTGTCGATTTTGCCTTGCTCACAGAGGATCAGGTTGATATATGTATATGTATATCTTTTGAAACAAAATTTTGAACCCGTCGATTGAGATTTATTATCAATATGACCATCATCAGGGAGTAATTATTTTTGAACCTTGTTATGGTATATGAACCATACCATAACAAGATCAGAGAGCACTCATCTTGGGGTGGGCTTACTACTTAGATGCTTTCAGCAGTTATTCGCTCCGTACTTGGCTACCCAGCGTTTACCGTAGGCACGATAACTGGTACACCAGAGGTGTGTCCTTCCCGGTCCTCTCGTACTAGGGAAAGGTCCTCTCAATGCTCTAATGCCCGCACCGGATATGGACCGAACTGTCTCAAGACGTTCTGAACCCAGCTCACGTACCGCTTTAATGGGCAAACAACCCCACCCTTGGAACATACTACAACCCCAGGTGGCGAAGAGCCGACATCGAGGTGCCACCAGTTTTCTATTTTTTTTTACGACACGCTCTTTTTTCCATTTGTTACCTTTTAGGATCAGTCACGGTCTTATAAACTATACCAATAGTCTAGACGAAATTCTTCATCCAAATGTGTAAAAGATCATAGTCATAATTAAAAGCCGAGTACTCTACCATTGAGTTAGCAACCCAGATCAATATGAAGTGTAGAAACGATCGAAATAAAAAAAAATAAGTAAACTCATCCATTTTACTAAAATGAAGGAAAGAGCCAATAGGGAATGTGGATAAAAAGATCTATTTATATACGATCAAATTATATTTGTTTGATACGCCATTGTCAATATGAATGAACTTTTTAGAAAACAAAATTCAAGAAATTTTATGGAAATTTGTGTTGGATTAGCACAACATGAAGAATAAAACTTTGACATGCTTTTAAAGTAATGCTTATGGTATCTCACCACAAGCTTATGGTATCGCATAAGAAATCATGCTAATGGTATCTCACCAGAAGCATTCTCAATACAAAGTCCTATCGGTTTTGTCTTATTTACAGAGTATGAGATTTAATAATTGAAATAATTGAATTAAAAATAGAATTTGAGACAATTTTAAAATAATTGAAACTAAGGCCTTCCTACCACGTTTAAAAAAAACGTACATAGTATCTTTCGACACTATGGCCCTGGATTTTCATAACCCACAACTCTTAAAAAAAAGCATGCATAGGACTTTGTATTCGTACACAAAAATAAGAATAATGCACATGCAAAGCCATCCCGTCACATCGATATGATGCAGCACTTGGTCTTTACCCTGCCACGCTTAAATAAATGTGCATGAGGCATGAAATACATACAAATTAAAATGCATAACACATAAAAATTTCCCGTCGACAGAATGAGTACAACTTAGTGAATTCAACTAATTTTTTCCAGCACTTGAACCATTCGTGTCCCTCTGTAGTATGGTCAGTTGATTCATCCAAATTCTGTAACATAGCACATCATCATTGGCTCTATGAAGACAAGATCAACAAGCTTTGCGGACGGAATGGCTTTCTTTGCTCTTGTTGTAGTGGAGAAAGGGAGGCGTGAGAGAATCTGCGGCTTTGCTCTTATTGTAGTGGAGAAAGGGAGGCGTGAGAGAATCTGCAGCTTCTGGAGTTCGTGGGTTGGAGCAGCATCTTTGCACCAATTTTGGAGAGAAATAAGTTTGTAGGTGTGCTAAGCTTTGTATGGCACAAGGAGGTTGGAAGTTTGCCGATGGGAAGGTAGGTCGCTGGAACAGAGTAGCATGTGGTTTGCCGTTGGCGCGTCCCGATAGTTTCGCACGGCGTGAGGAGATGCGGCTCTGGTTGTTGTGCCAGCGGGAGTGGGAAGTGGGCCTCATGTGAGTGGGAGATGAAGAAGAAGCCGGAGTTGCGATGTCGGAGGAGCAGGTCGAGTTGAGGTATGACGAGGGGACAACTTCACGACTGCCTGCTTCGCTAAAGAAGCAATGACAGTGAGGTGGCACCGGGTAGAGCAGAGGAGCATGGGGTCGCCAGTGAAGTATTCGGCTTCAGCAGCTTCGACGACGAGAGGGAGAGATGGACGGGAAGAGGAGCTTCGGCTTTGGGGCTTCGAGCAGCGGAGGGAAATGCGGGTCGAGCAGAAGCGGAAGAGATGAAGTGGGATTAGGGCATTCGACTTCCTCCTTCAGCCTAGGGATCGGGAGGGAGATGCTTGTGCGTACTGCGCTCGAGAGCCATGGGAGAGCGGGAGAGGAAGAAGAACTCGCAAATACGAGAGGGGTAGGATTTTGAATGTTTGAATGGGATTTGAAGCTAATGAGAGTGGTAGGCTGATGAGTTTTTTTTTAGAGCGACGAGATATTCAAATTTGATTGATTGGTTTAGAGATATCATTATTTTTGATACGAGCTATATATTAAATAAATATAACTTATGTTGTGCTCCTATTGTTGGTGTTAACCACAATTCACAGAATGTTCTATTTGGAGTCGGATTCTTGTCAGAGGAGGCGGTGGACTCATTTAAATGACTTTTTAAAACTTTTATCATGAGTGATACATCCAATAACAATCTACACTGATTATGATCAGACAATGAGTAGAGCCATAACAGAGATTTTACCAAATACAAGACAGATTATGTTAGTGACACATATACAAGAAATTACCTACAAAGATTCATGCGGGGTGGTGAATAAAATAGTCAGTGATTTTTTTATAAATGTTTGAGCAAATGCGAGGAGTCTGAAGAAAACGTCTGAAGAAAACTTTGATGATACATGGGAGGTGATGATTGAGACAGGTAATCTACATAATAATGTGTGGCTAGATGAAATGTATAAAATTAGACATAAGTAGTATACAACTTTTAATAAGGATGTATTTGAAATGAGAATTTTATCGACCCAGAGAAGTGAGTCAACTAATAACATTTGTCATGATGTTTCAAAACTCATAAGTTTTATTACAAATTATTTTTTGGGCATTGAAAATATCATGAGAACATGGAGGAGTAACGAGAATGACGAAGATTTCAAGTGTGATCTATCTGTGATTACTCCTGTCGTGAAAAACAACTCAATACTGAGGCATGCAGCTGTATTTTACTCAAGGAAGCTGTACACAATGTTTGAGGAAGAATTTATAAACGGATCATGTGGTCTTCAATTTCATGTCTCTCTAAACAATGAAACTGAATTTTTCATTAAGAATTTGGATGAACATATGACAAACACTACTTAGGTGGTTAATTTCTACAGTTTGAGTTTGGATTTTCAATGCAGCTGCAGAAAGTTCGAAATTATGGAACTACTATGTGCAAAAAGAGATGTATATAACAATTATGGATACAAACATCTATAACAGTCACAAACGTCGAATGATATTAAAGGCGACCTAATATTCTAAACACATGCAGAAATTTGCATATCAAATTACTAATAAAACAAAAGGGAAATCCAAAAGCTGAGTAGCATATGAAGGAGTCCATGAAGAAATTGTCATTGGATATTAATGACATATTAATTGGTAAATGTTCTCAATCAAAGAGAAAAAAAAACTGTGAATAATGAATCGAACCTGAATGATCCTGCCAAAATGCAATCTAAAGGAATATCTAATGTCAGACTAAAAGAGTATTCAAAGAGAAATAAAAGAGCAGAAGATATATTTCCACAACTCAAATCCTTTTTCATATGCTTCATCAAACGACAAGTTTTTCACCCATAACCACTGTATACATAAGAAAGCAAAAAGATGTTTCAACCACCGAAGAACCAAAATAATTACAATGTCATCCACCCATATGCTTACTGCCTGATTTTTTAACACAAGTAGAAATATAATGCAAAATTATGAGCACAATGTTTAATTTTTTAATTGTTCCTGTTGTACTATGTAAATTTTTTGTTACTGTTGATACATGGATATATGTTTATTCTATAACACTAATGAATTTCTGATACATAGATATGTACTGTTGATACATGGATATACACTGCAGAATTTCTTTGCTCTACGGACCTGAGAATCTTACACCGCCATGATGACGGATTAAATACATAAGACAACAATGCCTCAATGGTCTTCCTTTTAAGATTTTATTGTTTGATTTTAAACTACATATAAAATGAGTTCAGGTGATACACTGTAGACTTTCATATCTCTTTCAATGCCACCTTTCATATCCTAAATCTCGTCTGCATATGAGATATTAATATAACAACAAAATATGATAATTTAATACTGGTGAATAAACTTATGAAGATGTCAAGATAGTAGTCTTTCATATCTCTTTTAATTTCACCTTTCCATATCCCAAATCTTGTGTGCAGAGGAGATATCAATATAACAACAAAATATGATAATCCAATACCAGAAGAATAAGTTTATGTAGATGTCAATATAACAATCTTTCATATATCTTTCAATGCCATCTTTCATATCCCAAATCTTGTGTGCAGATGAGATATCAATATAACAGCAAAATATGATAATTCAACACCAGATGAATAAAGTTATGAAGATGTTAATATCTCTTGTTTCCTTTTATATGCATAAAATTTCTTTCCTACTTAATATCTATATATTATCTCTTGTTTACTTACAGTGGTATTAACCACATCTGCTATGTTCTTTTTCTGATGTCGAAATTCAGAAGTGTAAAATATGCTAACAATGCAGTTTTGATCTCCTTCAATTCTCTTACATAACCTGTAACTGGAACTGGATGATAGGACAATTTAATTGTTCTATATTATGTAATAAAAAAAAAGAATAGTAAGAATTTGTTTATTAGGGTGTTTGATACTTAAGGTTATATAATCCATTGGTTTGATGAAAGTGGGTTTGATAAATGAAGTGATGATTCATGAATGTGATTTCTATTATGTTTTCCTTGAAAAAAATACTTCAAAATTTTTGGGCACAATAATGTAAATGCGAACTTGATTATTAAGTTGGAAGCTTAATTTTTGTTATACCCACACATAAGAAGATGGGACTATAAATATAATAATAAAATCTCACATATGAAGATGATAACTATAAATACCATAATAAAACCTAACATATGAAGAATGTTAAATAATAATATTTTAAAACTGACAATCATTTTTTTCTCCCTAAAAAATATGAAATTTTATACCATGATAATGAAGTTATGAGGCTCGACAACAAACAATGTTTACATCACTTAGTTAGTTATGTTTATGAATACAAAAGTAATATCAAACATCTCTACCACTCATTCAAATTCTTGCCAAACATTGATTAAAATGAGAACCAAATTATTTCAAAACATTCAATAAAAGTAGAACTAAATTCTTTACAACTATTCTATAAAACTGTAAATAAGTTTTTTACAACCATCCAATGGAACCCAAAATAATTACAACCATTCAAAAACATTCAATCAATCTGCAACCAAAATCAAGACAACCATTGGAGCAGTTACAGAGATGTGTCATTTCAAAAGGTTAACATCACCACCAAGCTCCCGTAAGTGGTGGAAAAAAACTGTCCAGAGTTTCATAAGGAGCCATTTTATCAACTCTGCAATCATATTATACCCAAAAATAGTTCCATAAGAAGCTAACCTTCATAAGGATTGAAATATCAAGACATGTACATATTTTAAGTAAAAAAAATAAGAGTAAAACATCAAATATCTAAACTGTCAGAAGATGTTGATCAAGTATTAGATGCTGAGCAAACACAAACCAATAACCTCATAAAAAAATATTTTTTTTATGGCTCTTGCATTTATCTCTTTTTATGGCTCCTGCATAAAATAAATCAAGTTTAAATAAGTGAAATCAAGAAATTATGAAATAACAATGTTTAAATACTAAATTTAAAAGGATAAAGGAAAATAAGTGAATAAGAGTAAATCAGTCAGCTTAAACCAAAACATACATGAAACAAACAAAATATTACAAAATAATAAATGTCAAACAAAGTTCCAAATTCAAACATGAAAGTTTACTTGGATTTCATTCTTTTTCATATTTCTCGATTACAACCAAAACTCTTCCTCTAAAAAATAAACCTCTTAACCGACTGTCATACCATCCATAAAATATGTTGAATTCTGTAAGAATTCACAAAATTAGATGAAACATGTGGAAACTATAATGAGTGAATAAATATCAACATAACAATTGCAATATAATTATGAGATTTAAATGAGTGGAGGGACATTTGAGAAAAAATTTGACTTCAACATCTAGATATCTCATGTGTTCCGTTTCGTGGCCTTCTAAAAAACACCTGCATGACATTTCAAGCAGTCGTAAGAGCAATTCTGGAAGAAAGATATTTGATGGTTAAAAAGTTAAAATGCTTATTAACATAAACTTGTAATCATTCCAAAAGAATTATGTTCGTGACAATGCAAATTTTCAAATCTCGTTGCCTATTTTTGCTCTAAATGATGAAATAGATTTCTGTTATTCCAAATAGTCTTTTCAATCGGTTCTATTTTTCTGTACTATTGTTTTCATATAGTTACAGACGAAGACAATACAATCAAAACTATTGCTCTACATCGAAATGCATTTGACCATTACAACTTGCCATTTACTCAGATCAGCCTGAAACGCTTTCCCGACTTCCCTCATAAAATGTTTAAACTGCACATTCAAATGTAGAAATGAATGAACAATAGAATAAGACAATGCATAAAACAATAAACATTGTCTACTTACAATGACGTCGGTGATATGCAAATGCATTCTGCTGGGTAATGCGTCATATAATCTCCATTTGCGCTCTTTTATTGCCTTAATTAGCAGTGTCCAATGCTGATTATTGATTTTTGGTAGTAAAAATAACTCCACATTCTCAATAGTATCCTTTATAATATGATGAACAAACCTTTTAACATTGTCTACTTTGTTCAGCTGCATAAAAAGAACATATCGCATAAAAATAAAGGGTCATGTTAGATGTATTTAGGTGTATTCTAGGACACGTGAATTTCAAAATTTACCCAGTGACATGGAGACACATATAAGTACGATCTATATAGCTGCAGTGCGTTGCATCTCTTATTTCTATATACATAGTAAAACCGACGACTTGTTCATTTTTTAACCAACCGTTCATGTGGAATTCATCAAGATAACTTTGAGTTAATGACTCATGTCCCATCCCATATTACTAAGTCATCTCTGTATTTCAAATACATAATTTTTATCACAAATAAATACAAAAGTAAAACAAAAAACTAATAAAAAAACATGGTACACTAACAAATCAGTGAATTTTCTACAACAGAGATCAATTGTTTCTCGCATATAATCTGAAATTTGTTGTCTAACGGGAAAATCGACCACCAGTGCTGCTGGACAAATCTATAAGACAAACAACTAACATTATATAGTGAGAATATTAAAGTTCAGAGTGTGAATGTTTCAAAGAAATATTCTATACCTTATCAGAGTAGTTATCATCAACATGCTGCCTGTCCACTTGGTCATGATATTCCTCTTTATCTTCAAATTCAGTCGTTTTTTTGAGAAATTGTGTTTAATGAACTTCTTTTGCTTCCTTAATATGTATAGTTGGTGGATCAGAATTAATGTCGTCAGTTATAGTTTGCTGTACAACTGTCGATTCCTCTTTTCTACATCCTCAAGTTCTTCTTTATTAGATGGTGGTTGATCAACTTGGTATGCGTCCCCTTTATTTACAGCTTCATCCTTTTAATTATTGGATGTTGATAATTGAATTAGTAAACAAGAATTTTAATGGATGATGCTTTGGTGCAGACTTCAACCTCTTCAGCCGCCTTCTGTGTTGATTTTTTCCACTTCTTCCGTTCGAAAACCATAAATGGGGAACTGAGAAGTTTTTTTCTTCTACCATATTTTGTCTTATTCTTTTGAATTAAGCTTCATAGTGGGGGCTTTTTGATCCATTTCCTTGGAAATTCCCTACATGGTTGTTTTATTGCTTTTTGTAATTCTTTTACTTCACATTTTAACCCTGTCATTGTATTTTCTAAAATTTTCAGACGATTATAAACTGAGTATTGTAAGTTCAAGAACAATTTATGATGATTTTTAAGTAATTCATGTATTTTTTCAAAACCAATACGAGAGCTAGTATGTGAATATGTATCACCATGTGTTGGTTGATGACCGATATGATAAGGAACTATAATAACAATCTCAACGAACGTGGGTGAATGTGGTCGGGATTGAGTCTCCCGTTGTCGGAGATACTTCCCAGGACTGGATGGTTTTTCAAGTGGAGAACCAAGTAAACGATGCTCACTATCTTTTATTTCAAGGAAATAATCATAAACCTGCAGGATATTACATACAATCAAAGTCAATCAAAGTATCACGTGAGCATAATAACATTTTCTAGGGATTAAGGAAATAAATAACTCACCTTGACGGATTTGAGCCACTTAAAGGCTAGTTGAATCTTTACAGTATTCCACCTCACATTTATTGGTCACCTCAGCATTCGTGGTCTAGCCTCAGACACTATTAGGAAGACCAATGACATGTGCTCATAAAATTAGAGCTGCGTGAAACATGATAAAATAATTCATTGCTATGTCCAAAATTATGAAATGAACTTTTAAGAGTTATGTGCCGTACACAAACCGTTAGAAGCAAGACAAAACCAGTAATGTATTGCAGTGACTGATTCTTATTTTCGTGGCACAGACATTCAATTGTTCGGTCAGAAATCTACTTACTGTAGCTAGCTAATTATACGCTGTAAAAGTTTCTATATTTTCGCAAATAGAAGACAATTTTTTCAACACTCTAAAGTTGTTTGAAGGAAAAAGTAAAATTGACATTAAAAACTTGATTAATAATTGCAAAAGGTTATAAGAGGCTCCCCTGGTGAAAAGTTGAGTAATGCGGTTTTTATTTGTCTCGCATCCATACTACCAGGTTGAACATTACTCTAGCATGCAGGTAACCCTTTATTGGGCATGCCTATCAGGAGTACAACTTCGTCTAAATCAAATTTGAGTTCTTTCCCACCCAAGTCGAATGTCATTCGATCAATATCCCAACAATTTATTATGTGTATTGTCAGAATATGATCTTGAAGGTACGAGGGGAGTTCCAAAAATTGAGCCAAACTCATGACTTCCAATTTATTCCGTTTGTCCTCGTCGACTAATGGTCGGACCTTTTCAAGAACTTCTTGTACTGCAGATGGACGACATTTGCAATTTATTGATTTTGCGCTAAAGAAATCTGTAAAAATACAACAAAATAGTTTAAGATCAAATAAAAATCCGAATGACGACAAACAGGGTGAATTTAAAAAAAATTCAACTTTAACTTTTCAGTATCATTTAAAAATTGCCACATTAAAAATTTTAGTATCAATTATTTTACTGAAAAGTTAATGAATTGCAGATGTCGTCCATCTGCAGTACAAGAAGTTCTCGATAAAGTCCAACCATCAGTCGACAAGGATACATGACATAAATTGGAAGTCATGAGTTTGACTCAGTTTTTTGAACTTCCTTCATACCCTCATGATCATATTTTGACAATGCACATAATAAACTGTTGAGATATTGAATGAATGATATTCAACTTGAGAAAGAAAGAACTCAAACTTGATTCAGACGAAATTGCACTTCTAATAGGCATGCCCAATAGAGGGTTATCTGCAAGCTGGAGTAATGTTTCGCCTGGTAGTATGGATGCAGGACAAATAAATACTACACTAATCAACTTTTCACCAGTGGAGTCATCTCATAACCTTTTGCGATTATTAATTATTTTTTTAATGTCAAATTTACTTTTTCCTTCAAACAACTTTAGAGTGTAGAAAGAGTTTTCTATTTGTGAGGATTTAGAAACTTTTACAACGTATAATTGACCAACTACAGTATGTGGATTTATGACCAAACAACCGAATATCTGTGCCATAAAAATAAGGAAGGATCAGCTACTGAGATACATTATTGGTTTTGTTTTCCTTCTAACGGTTTGTGTACTGCACATAATTTTTAAAAGTTCATATCATAATTTTGGATATAATAATGAATTATTTTATCATTTTTCATGCAGTTCTAGTTTTATGAGCACAGGTCCTTGGTCTTCCTAATAGTGTCTGACGCTAGACCACAAATGCCGAGGTGACCAATAAATATGAGGTGAAATACTCTAAAGATTCAACTAGTTTTTAAGTGGCTCAGATCCGTCGAGGTGAGTTATTTATTTTCTTAATCCTTAGAAAATGTTATTATGCTCACGTGATACTTTGATTGACTTTAATTGTATGTAATGTCTTGCGGGCATGTGATTATTTTCTTGAAATAAAAGACAGTGAGCATCGTTTAGTTGACCCTCCACTTGAAAAACCATCAAGTTCTGCGAAGCATCTCCGACAACGAAAGACTCAATCCCGACCATATTCGTCCACGTTCGTTGATGTTGTTACTATAGTTTCTTATTATATCGGTCAACCAACAAATTGTGATATATATCCACATACTAGTCATCGTATTAGTTTTGAAGAAATAAATGAATTATTTAAAGGTTATCATAAATTGTTTTTGAACTTTCAAAGCTCATTTTATACTCGTATGATAAATTTAGAAAATATAACGACAAAGTTAAAATGTGCAGTAAAAGAAGTACAAAAAACAATAAAACAACCAGGTGGAGAATTTTCAAGGAAATGGGTCAAAGAGTTCCAACTAGGAAACTTAATTCAAATGATTAAAACAAGAGAGGGTAGAAGAAAAAGGCTTCAAAGTTCTCTATTTATGATTTTCGAACGGAAGAAGAGGAAAAAACCAACGCAGAAGGCAGCTGAAGAGGTTGAAGCCTATGCCAAAGCATCATCCAATAAAATTCTTGTTTGCTAATTCAATTAATAACATTCAATAATTAACAGATTGAAACTGTAAATAAAGGGGAAGTAGACTAAATTGATTAACCACCATCTAATAAAGAAGAGCTTGAGGATGTAGATAAGAGGGAATCGACAATTGTAAAATAAACTATAACTGACGACATTAGTTCTGATCCACTAACTGTACATATTAAGGAAACAGAAGAAAGTAATCAAACACAATTTCTCAAAAAAACAGCCGAATTTGGAGTTAAAGAGAAAAATCAAGACCAAGTGGACTGACAATATGTTGATGATGACTACCCTGATAAGGTATAAAATGTTTTCTTAAAGTATTCACACTCCAAACTTTAATACCCACTGCTTGTGTTATATGTCTATCCAGCAGCACTGGTGGTCGATTTTCCCGCTAGACAATAAATTCTAGATTATATGCGAGAAACAATCGATATCTGTTGTAGCAAATTCAGGGACTTGTTAGTGTACCATTTTTTATTTGTTTTTTGTTTTACTTTTATATTTATTTGTGGTAAAAATTATATATTTGAAATACATATGTGACTTAATAATTAATATGGGAGATGTGTTTTTAACTCGACGTTATCTTGATAAAATCCTCATGAACTGTTGGTTAGGAAATGAACAAGTCGATTGTTTTTCTATGTTGATGGAAAATAAGAGATGCAACGCACCACAACTATATAGATCGTACTTATATGTCTCCATGTCATTAGGTAAATTTTAAAATTCACTTGTCCTATAGTGCATCTAAATACATCTAACATGACAATTTGTTCTTATGCGATATGTTCTTTTTATGCAGCTGTATAAAATAGAAATGTTAAAAGGTTTGTTCAACACATTATGAAAGATACTATTGAGAATGTGAAGTTACTTCTGCTACCAATAATCAATAATCAGTATTGGACACTGCTAATTGGGGCAATGAATGAGCGCAAATGGAGATTATGATTCCTTACCCAACAAACTGCATTTGCATATCATCGACGCCATTGTAAGTAGACAATGTTTATTGCTTTATGCATTGTCCTATGCTATTGTTTATTAATTTCTACATTTAAATGTGCAGATTAAACATTTTCTGAGGGATGTCGGGGAAGTGTTCCAGGCTGATTTGTGTAAATGACAAGTTGTAATGACTAGAGACATTCTGGTGCAGAGCAATAGTTTTGATTGTAGTGTCTTTGTCTGTAAATATATGGAAACACTAGTACATAAGAATATAGCCGATTGGAAAGAGTTTGGAATGACATAAATTTATGTCATTATTTAGAACAAAAATATGATACGAGATTTGTAAATTCACATTGTCACGAACATAGTTTTTTTTTGGAATGATTACAAGTTTATGTTAATAAGCATTTTTCATCTTTAATTTTTTAGCCATTTAATACCTCTCTTCTATAATTTCTCTTACGACTGCTTGAAATGTCATGCAGGTTTTTTTATTGAGAATGTCACGGAACAGGGCTTAACACATGAAATATCTAGATGTTGAAGTCAAATGTTTCTCAAATGCCCCTCCACTCATTTAAATCTTGTAATTACATTGCAATTGTTATGTTAACATTTATTTCTTTATTTTAGTTTCCACCTGTGTCATCTACTTTTGTGAATTCTTACAAAATTCAACCTATTTTATGGATGGTATGACAGTCAGTCAAGAGATTTATTTTTTAGAGGGAGAGTTTTGGTTAGAAATCGTCGGGACATAAGAAAGAACATGAAGTCCAAATAGGCTTTCTTATTTGAATCTGGACTTTGTTTAACATTTATTGTTTTGTAATCTTTCTTTATTTCATATATGTTTTGGTTTAAGCTGACTAATTTACTCTTATTCACTCATTTTTCTTTGACCTTTTAGATTTAACATTTAGACATTGTTATTTCATAATTTCTTGATTTCACTTATTTAAACTTGATTTATTTTATGCAGGAGCCATAAAAAGAAATAAATCAGGAGTCATAAAAAAGATATATTTCTTTGTGAGGTTATTGGTTTGTGCTTGCTCAACACCTAATGCTTGATCAACATCTTTTGACAGTTTAGATACTTTATGTTTTACTCTTATTTTTTTTACTTGAGATATATACATGTCTTGATATTTCAATTCTTATGAAGGCTGACTTTTTATGGAACTCTTTTTTGGGTATAATATGATTGCAGAGCTGATAAGCTTGCTCCTTATGAAACTCTGAACAGTTTTTTCCCACCACCTGCGGGAGATTGGTGGTGATGTTAACTTTCTGAAATAACCCATTTCTGTAACTGCTTCAATGGTTGTCTGGATTTTGGTTGCAGATTAACTGAATGCTCTGAATGGTTGTAAAGAATGTATTGTGGTTTCCATTGGATGGTTGTAAAGAACTTATTTGCAGTTTTATTGAATGAGCGTAAAGAATTTGGTTCTACTTTTATTGAATGCTTGGAAAGAATTTGGTTCCAATTTAACTCAATGCTTGACAAGAATTTAAATGAATGATATACATGTTTGATATTACTTTTATTCATAAACATAACTAGCTAAATGCTGTAAATATTGTTCGTTGTCAGACCTCATAACTTCATTATCATGGCATAAAATTTCATATTTTTGAGGGAGAGAAAAAAAAGGTTGTCAGCCTTTAAAATATTATTATTTAACCTTTAAAATATTATTATTTAACCATTCTTCATATGTGAGGTTTTATTATGGTATTTATAATCCTCATCTTCATATATGGGGTTTTATTATTTTATTTATTGTCCTCATCTTCTTATGTATGAGTGTAATAAAAATTAACCTTCCAACTTAATAATCAAGTTCGCATTTGCATTATTGTTCCCATAAATCTTGATCAAGGAAATCATAATAGAAATCACATTCAAGAATCATCACTTCATTTATCAAATCTACTTTCATCAGACTAATGGATTATACAACCTTAAGTATCGGACACCCTAATAGACAAATTTCTATCATTTTTTATTACATAATATAGAATAATTAAACTGTACTATCATCCAGTTCCAGTTATAGGCTATGAAGGAGAATTGAAGAAGACCAAAACTGTATTATTAGCATCTTTTACACTTTTAAGTTTTTGCATTAGAAAAGGAGCATAACAGCTGTGGTTAGCACCACCTGCAAGTAAACAAGAGATAATATATGGATATCAAGCAAAAAAATAATTTTTTGCACATAAAACACATAAAAGGAATAAAAGGAAACAAGAGATATTGACATCTTCATAAGCTTATTCACCTGATATTGGATTCACATATTTTATTGTATTGATATCTCCTTTGCACACAAGATTTGAGATATGAAAGGTGGCATTGAAAGAGATATGGAAGACTGCTATATTGACATCTTCATAAGCTTATTCACCTGACATTGGGTTATTATATTTTGCTGTTGTATTGATATCTTCTCTGCACATAGGATTTGGGATATGAAAGATGACATTGAAAGAGATATGAAAAACTGCATTGTATCACCTGAACTCATTTTATATGTAGCTTAAAATCGAACAATAAAATCTTAAAAGGAAGTCCGTTGAGGCATTATTGTCTCTTGTATTGAATCCGTCATCATGACAATGTAGGATTCTCTGGTTTGTGGAGTAAAAAAATTCTACATTGTATATTCATGTATCAATAGTATATATCTATATATCAGAAATTCATTAGTGTTGTAGAGTAAGTATATATCCATGTATCAGCAACAACAAAAAAATTACATACTACAACAGGAACAATTAGAAAATGGAACATTGTGTTCATAATTTTGCATTATATTTCTACCTTTGTTAGAAAATCAGACAGTGAGCATATGGGTGGATGCCATTGTGGTGATTCTGGTTCTTCAGTGGTTGAAATCTCTTTTTGTTTTCTTGTGTATACAGTGGTTATGATTGAAAACATGTCGTTTGATGAAACATATGAAAAAGGATTGAAGTTGTGAAAATATATATTTTGCTCTTTTATTTCTCTTTCAATACTCTTATAGTCTGACATTAAATATTTTTTTAGGGCGCATTTTGACATGATCATTCAGATTCGATTCATTATTCACAGGATTTTTTTTTGTGTCCTTGACTGAGAACCTTTAATTGATATCCAATGACAGTTTCTTCATGGACTCCTTCATGTGCTGTCCAGCTTCTGGATTTTTCTTTGCTTTATTGGTAATTTGATATGCAAATTTCTACATATGTGTTTGAAATATTAGGTCGTCTTTAATATCATTCGACGTTTGTAACTGCTGCAGATGTTTATATTCATAAATGTTATATACATCTCTTTTTGCATTTTCAAACCATCTCAATAAGAGATATTTATCGGGTATCTTCTTAATATGTTGAAAGTTCAGAACTCGTAGAGAGTGTGCACATAGTAACCCCATCAGTTCGAACTTTCTGCAGCTGCACTGAATATCCAAACTCAAACTGTCGAAATTAACTACCCAAATAGTGTTTGTCATGTGATCATCCAAATCCTTAATGAAAAATTCAATTTCATTGTTTAGAGAGACATGTAATTGAAGACCACATGTTCCATGTATAAACTCTTCCTCAAACATTGTGTACAGCTTTCTTGAGTAAAATGCAGCTGTCTGCATCAGTATATTGGTCTGCTTTTCGCGACAGGAGTAATTACAGATTGATCATACTTGAAATCCTCGTCATTCTCATAACATAGTATATTGGTCTGCATCAGTATATTGGTCTGCTTTTCGCCTCCATGTTCTCATAACATTTTCAATGCCCAAAAAATAATCTGTAATAGAACTTACGGGCTTTAAGACACTATGACAAATGTTATTGGTTGACTGACTTCTTTGGATCGTTAAAATTTCCATTCCAAATAGATCCCTTACTAAAAGTTGAAACCATTTATGTCTAATCTTGTACATTTCATCGAGTCACACATTGTCTTGTAGATTACCTGTCTCAATCATCACCTCCCATGTATCATCAAAGTCCTCTTCAGACTCACATTTGCTCAAATATTTATAAAAAAAATCACTGACTATCTTATTCACCACCCCGCATTGAACCTTTGTAGGCAATTTCTTGTATATATGCCACTGACATAATCTGTCATGTATTTGACAAAATCTCTGCTATGACTCAACCCATTGCCTGATCCTGATCAATGTAGATTGTATTCGATGATTATCACTCATGATACGAGTATAAGTTTTAAAAAACCATTTAAACGAGTCTACTGTCACCTTTGACAAGAATCCGACTCCAAAGAAAACATTATGTCAATTGTGGTTAATACTTATTATAGGAGCACAACATAAGTTATATTTATTTAATCTATAACTTGTATAAAAAATAATGACATGTCTAAAACAGTCATAATCAAGCTTAGATGTCTCGTTGCTAAAAAAAAAATTCATCAACCTACCACTCTCATCAGTTTCAAAATCCCATTCAAACATGCTATCCTCAACACGTTCCGCGACGACGGACTTAATAGTCTGTTATATTGCAGTTACAATCAAGTTACACGAAGGGTATACTCTTGGTTTCGCGGCGACGATATTATAAGGAAGTTAGGCTATACACGCGGTACCGCTGCCTGAGTGGGGAAGGTTACACATGGGTTACAACGAGATTACATGCACGTTACTGGAGGCCGACCTTGGGAGGTATTGCATGGGTACGACGAAGTTACAATCAAGTTACCATCACGGGTCGAGTCGACGGGTCACGCGCGGCAAAACACCTATTTGTTTTATAAGTTACTAGTGGTGGGACTGCCGATGCATACGTGGCCTCCTAATTGCTATAGTACGCAACACTGCGTATATCTTACGTACGCAAACTTTTCCTGGAAATTAGGGTCTGCTATTTCTTCGGCTGAGATAAAAGAGAAAAGAGGGGGTGCATTTTGGATAATATTAGTTTTTTTCTCTTTTTATCTTTTTATTTGGTTTATGTTTTTTTTTTATTTACTGCCAAATGAGTTGACCAAATAATGGTGGAGTGTGGGAAATGACCCGTTTGAGTTGTGTAAGTAGTCCGCGAAACATTTAATATTAAGTTAATGATATATATATATATATATATATATTAAAAAAATTGACGGCAACATGTGCATGTTTACCTCATATGTGTTTATTCGACCCAGATGAATTTGAACTCGGCACAAATGGGATTTACGCCGAAGCTGTCAACCAACAGACCATCAGTTGAACACATAACGAGAAT
>NW_018164869.1:1637062-1665907 GCF_001263595.1 Phalaenopsis equestris | reverse complement strand
TATATATATATAATGTTATCATAAATATAATAATTTCCTTTTTTATATTATTTAAATTATTTACCTCTCAATTTTAAAAATGTTTTAATTTCAGATGCTTTGATTTATGTGTCGTTTATTGTTGTATCAAAATATGACAATATAGATATTCTCTCTAGGCAAATCGAGAGTTCCGAACTCACTCGCGTGGTTCGTTTTGCGATAATTATCGAGATGAGTTTGAATTGCATGTTGCACTGGTTGTTCGTTGATTTCACTATACATTGTCATTTCAATCACATAATACCTTTCCTTGGGGAATTTTGATATTTTGGATGCGCTCATGTGATTTATTTTATCATTGGAGATCATTTTCGTGATCTTGTCGACGATCGAGATGATTTGAGTTTGAATTAATCACGTTGCGTCGTTGTCCGATCATTTTTATCGTTCTCTCTACTTTTGATCATGAAAGTCCACTCCTTTCGTAACTCTGATGTTCTGAATGTGACGGCGGAGTCGTTTTGCAAAAGAGCATTGTTCGAGGTGAATTTCTAGCATGTTCGAGAAACTAAATTTGATCGTACCGTGTTGCATTCTTCATTGTTGTCTCGCCATGACCGATCGACTCATTTTGTGGAGTATATGTGTGGATGAACAACACTTATCCCAGAAATGCTCCCATGAGAGCATGCTCAACTTTGGATCTTCTATCAAAACTCCAACCGTTACACTATAAGGTGCCTTGATGTTTAAGAGTTCGGCTTCATTCTATTTAACTAACTCACCACGTCCAAATGTGGAGATTGAGGATCTTGCAATTTATTGCCCATCTACACTTACCACATGGGCAATAGCTAGTCAATTTTGTGACTTTCACTTGCACAAATAATGTGTCTTGACATTGAAAGGTTTGCAGCCTAGCATTTAAAGCTCGTTTAGTAGATCAACTAAATATTTTGTTTCAGATGTAGATTTTCATAGGGCATATTCGGCTGCTAGTATATCAAATATGTTAAAGGGGTAATTACATACAGACCATCCGAATGTTGCTATTTACAAATCAACCACCCTCATTCATCCATTTTTCCAAGAACTCAATCAAATATGAAAATTCATGGGAAAAACCAAACTCATAAATACGTGGCACACATATATACATTGGTTTAGTAGTTTAAAAAAATCACATGGATGATTAATTTATGAATGATGATTTTGATTCTATTCATTTTTTATATGGATGAAATCATTACTTTTGTGTGATTTTAGAGCTTGAATCTCAGCCCGATCAATTGAATTCATTAAAATATCAAAACTATCACGAGTAGAGGATGTAGGAGACCATGTATGTGTATTATTTACTCATGGTTCAAGCTTCTCAGCTCTTCAATCTCTTCTTTTTTCTCGTCTTAAAATGGTCTTTGGCTCATACATGCTTGTTTTTAGAGTAATTTTTTTTTTACTTCTAGAACTTGGTTCCAAACATGGAAATAATATTCTGCAATTTAAAACAGATTATGATGTTCGGACACACTCTCGCAGTCCATTTTGTGATCGGAGATTATTTAAGTAACTTTCGATGATTATCGAGATGAATTGGGCCCAAATTATATGTCACAATGATTGTTCATCGATTTTACCGTACATTGTCATTTCAATCACATAATACCTCTCCTTGGGGAATTTTGATATTTCAGATGCATTTTTGTAGTTTGTTTTTTCATCGGAGATCGTTTTGGTGACCTCGTTGACGATCAAAATAATTTGAGTTTAAATTAAGCATGTTACGTCTTCGGCCAGTCATTTTCATCGTGCCCTCTCCTTTTGATCATGAAAGTCTGTTCCTTGGGTAATTGTGATGTTCTGAAATGTGACGGCGGAGTTTGTTTTGCTAAAGAGCATTGTTCGAGGTGAATTTCAAGCATGTTCGAGAATTCCAAATTTGATTATGCATTTTCGCATTCTTCATTTGGTTCTCTCACCATGACCGATCAACTCATTTTGTGGAGTATATGTGTGGGTCAACAACACCTATCCTAGGACTGCTCCTATGACAGCATGCTCAACTTTGGAGATTCTATCAAAACTCTAACCATTGCGCCAAAATGCGCCTTGATGTTTAAGAGTTCGGCTTCATTCTACTTAAGTAACTCACCACATTCAAATGTGGAGATTGAGGATCATGCAACTATCTATACTTACCACATGGGCAATATCTAGTCAATTTTGTGACAGGTTTATTAGTTTTTCTATTTACCTTTGACACCTTTATTTGTCTACATCTCCAATTCCCTTGCATAAATAATGTTTGTCTTTGACATTGAAAGGTTTGCAGCCTAGCATTTAAGGCTCGTTTAGTAGATCAACTAAATATTTTGTCAGATGGAGGATTTTCATAGGGCATATTCGGCTGCTAGTATAACAAATATGTTAAAGGGGAAATTACATACAGGCGATCCGAAAGTTGCTATTTACAAATTAGCCACCCTCTTTCATCGATATCCATTTTCAAGTACAATATCAAAATTTATGGGAAAACCTAAACCCATAAATACGAGGCACTCATAGAAACATTAGTTCGGTAGTTCAAAAAAAGTCACATGGGTGGTTAATTTATGAATATCAATGTTTCGGGTGGTTTGCATGTAATTATCCCTTTTAAAAAATTGATGATTTTGATTCTATTCATTTTTTAATGTGAATGAAATCATTACTTCTGAGTGATTTTAGAGCTTGAATCTCAGTCTGATCTATTGAATTCATTAAAATATCAAAACTATCACCAGTAGAGGATGTAAGAGACTGTATGTGTATTATTTACTCATGGTTCAAGCTTCTCAGCTCTTCAATCCCTTCTTTTTTCTCATCTTAAAAATGGTCTTTGGTTCATAAATGCTTGTTTTTAGAGCCATTTTTTGTGTTACTTCTTCTAGAACTTGGTTCCAAACATGGAAACAATATTTTGTAATTTAAAACAGATTTATGACGTTTGTTGCTCCATTTCATAAGAAGGTTCAAGAAGGAATTATATCAAGAAAAATTTATACATATCATTCACTTCTCATGTATTCACATATCGAACGCCTAAATTTCAATATTTACTTATATACCACTTTATGAAAAGTTGAATTTCCTTTTTTTAAAAAGTTGAAGTAGTGGTGCTTTGGGTGTGGTACGGAAGATTTGGTTGGTATAAACGTAAAAAAAGAAAAGTATCGTGTTAGATATGTAAATATAAAAGAATTGGGTCGTATGTAAATATGTCAATGTCCAGTTACCATTGGAACTAACATCAATTTATTTTGTTTTGGATCAGCATGATGCTGATGGGAAAGCATATTACATCTTTGAGTTCACAGCTCAAGCACCAAACTTCACCAGGCATGCTCTTGGCACAATTGTTATAGCAAATGGTACAAAACCGTTCTTCTTGTCCTGCAAAATATCTTTTATGATTTGTGTCATTTACATGCATACCACCCAGTCCCTATGTACTTACATTTCTAACACTTAGTTTTTTATATTTATACCACTCAAATCTTTCACATCACATAAAAAAATTACTTTTTTAACTTAATGAAAAGGTAAAATACACCTTTTCATGCATATATGTATAAGTTAAAGTTTAAATAAACAGGAATTGAGTGGCATGTATATAAGTCTTCCTTCTCAGCTCCAGTAATTTATCTGTATCATACTCTCTTCTTTCTGATTGCCTCACATCCAGTATTCATTAATGGCTGTCTAACTGTACTAAGAACTGCTCTTTCTGGCAGGCAAGTTTTACACCCTGACTACTGGCGCCAATGAAAGAAGATGGGAGAAGATGAAAGATAGGTTGCACACTGTTGTGGATTCCTTCAAAATTGATAAATTATAGAGAGTGAAGGTGCTGTTGCCAAGTTCTTGGCTCTGCCACTACAGGCTTTTAATTTCTTCATTTCATTGCTTAATTCAACTCTTGTTCTTGTTTTCCAAGGTAACCATCTTCTTCCCTGTGTTATGCTGCCTACATTTAAATCGTGTTTGTAGACATGATGCCTTCTCTTTATGATCATTTGCTTCAATGATTAACAGAGCTCTTTTCTAGAAGTCTATTAACCACACAAACTTGTGATTCGTGATAATATTTTGCTCGTCTGATGGAAATGTATAACATATTGGTTGAAAATAAGGCGAAGAATTTCAATGTGTTAAATTCGAGCACTCGTCTTATATGAAAAAAAGAAAGTTTTTTTCGATGGATTGTCTGTGCGAGCGAACAAAATTTGGAGAGTGGTATATGTAAGCTTCTTTGGTCCATTTGTTGTGGCTATAGTTATTTATAAAAATAATTGTAAAATTAATGAAGCTACATTTTTCTTAAATCTATTATTAGTATTATAAAATTTATTTATTTTAAGGAAGTAGGGTAGTTGTTTTCTTAGAACTATCATATTAGCAGATCTCATCATCAAAAAATGAATGACATCGTAGAACTTTCTTGGAAACAGAAAAAAAATTGAAAATGGTAGATTGTTGAAATTGGATTTGCCGGCATTTGAGCCGATTGATGTGTTTAATTTACTTAATGTTTCATAAACTCGAATCAAGCAGTCCCTTACAATAATATGTATGATGTAAAATATTGGATTTCTTTTTAAAAAAATGCGGTTGGGATGTATCTAAGTTACCTATGTTAAAAGGACATTTCTGTTGTATTAATGGATTTTATTATGAAAAGGGATAATTTGGACTTTTGGCTAGAGTTTATCGCAAAGGTGTGATGAGAAGTGCAGAAGTTGTGACCCTAACGTATTTTTCTTTCTTCTCATTTGATGCTAGTGAAATCCCTCCCTCTCCGTGGACGTAGGTGAATCAACTTAACGTTGAATCACGTAAATCTTCTGTGTTTGATTATTGTTGTGTGAATTTCTTCACTTTTGCATCATTTTCGCATAAGAATATGTATCAGAGAATCAAGTTCGTGATCGGAGTGTGTTTCAGCTTTTGATGGCAGCAAATTTCGTGTGTTGTCAGTAATTTTTGCAACAGGCGGGCTGTCGTATTTTCCCGATATATTCGAAAGTTTGACAGCTGAGCGGCGGCAGGTAAGCTACTTGGATGCAAAGTTTAGGTGGAGTGGTTGTCGTTCTAGCGACTCCAGGCAAGGTTTTTTGTGGGTCCCACAGAAGGTTTGCCTGTCTCGTGATGACCTAATTTTTATGTGCGGACTCCTGACGTAGCTCTACGTGCCACGGAGGTTATTTCTGAGTTTTTCCAGATCATTTCTGGGTTATTTTCAATAATCCCGAAATAACTCAGAAATAACACGCGGTCTTTATTTTTGGGTTATTTCGGAGTTATTTCGGGACTTTTGAAAATAATTGAGAAATAACCTGAAAATAATTCAGGAATAACCTCCGCAACACATAGAGTTACGTCAGGAGTCCGGACAAAAAATACGCTCCTCGCGAAGGACGATGGTAGGCTGGCTCGGTTGCTGGATTGGCCCCACAGCCCAGCGAAAGGAACAAACATTAGGAGCTCGCGTGGAAGTTTAGCGGAGGAATTTCTGGAAATAGAGGAAAAAAATGATTTTTTTTTTTAAGGGGAAAGAGGAATTTCTGGAAAGAAGAGAATTTTCGGAAAAAGAAACAATTTCGTAAACAGAAAAAAAGGAAAGAAAAAAAAAAAAGTAAATTTCTATATTCTTTCTATCTTTTTTTTAAGGTTTCTAAATTAAGAGAAAAAGTATTTTAGGGAAGATTTTATTTTGCTAGAATATTTTTCTTAAGAAAGAGATTCCAACGGCGGTAACAACGAATGATAACTTGATGTAGGTACTTTAACGTCCACTGTGGAGGTTGAAAAGTTGATTCATTAGGTGGTTATATTTCACATCAAAATTGATGTGACGAAATTCGAAGACAAATAAAACATTTGCATGTGACGATGTGAGGTGGTGGATGCACTAAGTTCGTCATCACAACCTTTACTATCTTCAGGGTAGTATAATGGCTGGAACGATGGTTGTTGCTGATGATTCTTTTGATGTTACTACGTTGTGTCATACGTGACTAGCTCATGCTGCAAAGATTTCACTTCAGCCTTTGGTAAAACAATGATTGATCAGAGTGAGCACCTACAAGCTTGCTTTCTTTGAACATTGTGTATTTGACAAGAAGCCATTAGTGTTTTTTTGTACTTCCATCCACAATACAAAATTTATTTTAGAGTATGTTCACACAAATATTTAGGGCATGATACCGACAACATCATTAGCAGGAGGAGATAATTTGTCTCTTTTATTGATGTTACTCAAGATATGTTTGGGTGTACATCATAAAACACAAAAGCAAGGTGTTGGAGATTTTTCATAACTTGGAAAAAAAAGGATTGAGACTCAGACTTGTAAAAAGAAACGATGTATTAGATTAGACAATGGAGTGAATACACTTCGAATGCATTATTGTAAGAGTGTTAGAGAGCTAGGATAGAGCACCACTTCATTGTTAGAGAGATACAATAGTAGAATGGGGTGGTAGAGATGATGCACCAGACATTGGTGAAGAAAGTTTGGTGCATGTTATCCAATGTTGGGATGGATAAAGTCTATTTGGATGAAGCCATATATTATGTCCGTCACTTGGTCAATCGTCTGCCTTTTGTAATTATTGGGAAGAAGACTTCAAAGGAGATGTGGTCGGGTAATTTGTTAGAGATTATGAGCACATGAGAGTGTTTGAGTGTTCAGCTTATTACTACGTGCAGAATGATAGGCTGAATTCACGAGCAAAGAAGACGATCTTCATTGGCTTTAGGCGTGAAGTCAATTATGATCAGCTTGAAAGGAAGGTTGTAATTAAAAAAGATGTTATATTCGACGAGACAAACCTGTAGAAAAAACTAGGACTTAAGTCAGGTGGAGAGTTCTATTGGGACCACATATATGCAACAGAAGTTGGAGTTTGATGCAACTCTATTTGTTCTGTATAGTTTATATTTTCTGACTCAGATATTCAATTTAGTTGCAACTTAGAATCTTTTTGTTAATAGTGCTCAAGAGGAGGTGGAAGATGATACGAAGGATGAGATTCCTGCTTAGGAAACTATTGCTAGGAGCAAGACCATGTCCCAAAATGTTCAAAAACTAGCTTGGTTGATGGATCATATTGCATTTACACTTTTAGCTACAAAGGCAAAAATTTCTTCACTGTAAAGAGTGGAGATCTCATACTGTGATCTTCGGGGGAATGATACTTGAAGGTTGGTGAAGCTTTCTCTGGAAAGGAAAGTCATTGAGTGCAAATAGGTGTATGTAAAGAAGGAAGGGTCTCATGGAGTTGATATGCAATACAATGTAAGATTAGTGGCAAAAAGCTTTATGCAATGAGAATGGATTGATTCTGATGAGGGGTTTTCCCTAACTGTCAATCATTCCTCAATTTGTGTTCTCTTAGCACTTGTAGCATAGTACAATTTGATCTTAGAACAGATTGATGTGAAGACAACATTCCTACATGAAGAATTGCAATATGAGATCTATATGTTGCAGCGGCTTGGATATAAAGTATCAAAAGTCTTCATTTACCAATTGGACAAGTCCTTATATGGATTAATGCAGTCACAACGACAGTGATATAAAAAATTTGATCTGTTCATGAGGGGGCATGAGCACATGAGTAGCCAATATGATTATTGTGCATATTTTAAGAAGTTGGCCAACAATGAGTTATTTACTTGCTTCTATATATTGATGATATGTTGATTGCATTTACTAGTCATATTGAGGTTGATAAGATGAATAACAAACTGTCCATAAATTTTGAAATGAAAGAGTTTTGTAAAGCTCGCAGAATTCTTGGCATGAAAATTCTCAGGGAAAAAACAACTGGAAAGGTTTGGCTTTCGTAAGAATTTTATGTTCGGAAGGTGTTGAAAAAAATTAAGGTTGATGACTCAAGCAAGACGGTGAGTTTACTCATTGCATCTCACTTTCAGTTGAGTTCATATTAGTGTCCTAATAATGATTAGGAAAGGAAATATATGTAATCAGTTACTTATGCTAGTGCAGTGGATAGTCTGATTTATGTCATGATTTGTATTAGAGCAGACATTGCACAAATAGTTGGTGTTGTGAGCAGGCTCATGCATGATCCAAGAATGAAATATTGGTAGGCTGTGAAAAGTATTCTGAGGTATCTAAAGGGTACATTTGATGTTAGTTTGGTGTTTGAGAGACGGTCATCTATTACAGATTTGTGTGTAGGCTACACTGGCTCAGACTATGCAGGTGATATGGATAAGCAAGAATCTATGAATGATTATTTATTCACATAAGTAGGAGGTTCAATCAGTTGGAGGTCAGTTATTCATTCTACTGTTGCTTTTTCTACTACGATAACTGAGTACACGGCAATCACAGAGGCAATGTAGGAAGTGATATAGATTTTGGGCCAATTGGATGACTTGGAGTTGATCATGACTCTCTGACTGTGTTTTGTGATTGTCAGAGTGTAATATTTTTTGCCACAAATCGAATTCATCATGGTCGTACCAAGCACATTGATGTGAGATGCCACTTTGTTCGGGACTTGATTGATGATTGCATGATTATGTTGAAGAAGATATACACGAAAGAGAATCCAACAGATATGCTCTAAAGGTACTAACAGTCCAAAAGCTCACATACTATAGAAGATTGGTGAACGTTCGAACTCAGGACTGATTGCTCAGTCGGCATTTTGAAGAACTTCACGAGGCTTAATCCCTTCAGTAGGGGGTGCATATATAGCCATCTTTGCGCAACTTAATTGGATTTTGTAGCTCATTTGGTTATCTCTCACTTATATGGAAGAAAAAGATTAGATGGAGATTGTTGTATTTATGGCTTTTATTGTGATTAGGGGTAATTTGGTCTTTTGGATTTATTTACTTGTATGCCTTAGTCATTCTCTATAAAAGGAACATAGGGTTTATGAGAGAGGAGGGGTGAGAAGTGCAAAAGTTGTAACCCCAATTCATTTTTCTTTGTTCCCATTTAGTGTTAGTGAAATCTCCCTCCCCGTGAACATAGGCGAGTCAACTTAACGCCGAATCACGTAAATCTATTGTGTTCGATAGTTGTTATATGAATTTCTTCATTTTCACATTATTTTCGCATAAAAATTTCAACGTATAAGATATTAAGATTTCTATATTAAAAGAACACAATTGTACTGGAAAAAAAACATGACCGTATCATTTTCTTTTTAACATACTTATCTTATAGTTATTTTAAGTATATTTTTTCTCCCATATGCATATATGTATGTATGTATGTTTGTATGTATGTATAAGAAAGGAAATCGGTATTCGGAAGAGACCCAAATATCAATTTCCCATGAGTTTTTTGGCCCCATGATGAGATCCCGCGTCATGTGCTTAATATTCCAGAGCTCCCGCGCCACAGCGTGATCGAACCCTTGACCTGAGAGGACTTATAGTGACCCCATCACCAACAGACTAAGGGTTGTGCCGCGCGCGAGTTGTATTTTTGTAAATACATATATATATGTATGTATGTATGTATGTATGTACATACATATACATGTACATGTATACCTACATACATACATATACATGTACATGTATACATACCTACACACACACACACACACACACACACACACACACACACACATCTATAGATAGATGCATGCATGCATACATACATACATACAAATATATATAAATATAGATTTTAAAGGGTTTTTTTTTATGGTAGGATGAGAACTAATTTTGCCCTTTAAGAAAGTTCACATTATTTTTAATTAATGTGCTATGCGTTTTAGCACAAAAAATAAATATTTATTAATTAATATTGAAATTTAAAATTTTATAAGATTAGATTCACAATGTTATTTGGAGGTCTTTATCTTTGTGAGTAGAGTTGTGCTTGAAGGCGAGAGGTAAAACATAAATATTCATATGTTTCAGCTAGAGTTTCTCCTTTTCCTTGGCTACGCATGTTCCCTAGTTCTCCTCCTCCCAAACCTGTTGCTCTGGTCTAGGTCTCCTCTCTGCAGCAGGGCTTTCGTGCCCTTGCTTGACGAATTCCCCCCTCTTTGACAGCGTGTATTTATGGAAAGCCGCCTTCTTTTAATCTCCCTTTCATTTCTTGCAATGATGACAAGATCACATTCTCCGATGACGAGAGGGATTAAAAGGCTCCAAGCAATGGAGTTTTACTCTATCTGGCTATGCCATAAGTATGGTTGTAATCGAGTCGGGTCGAGCTGAGTATATCATTGTTCGGACTTGAATTGATATAATTATAAGTTTTTCATGTTCGGTTTGAGCTTGTTTCAAGCTTTCATTTATTGTTCAAGCTTAAATTTTTTACATTTTTCAATGTGTATACTTGATTTGTTTGTGACAAGTGAACAAATATTTTAGCAAGCTCATAAACAAGCTAAAAATTTAAGCGAGTATTAGATTTTCATATAAAAAATTAATAAATAATTTAACCTAAATCTTGCCATTCAACAAAAATGACAAAATAAAGCCCTAAAAGATCCTAAATGTCATTTCTCTTTCATTTTCCTCTAAATTCTGGATATTTTCTACACAACAAAAATGACAACTTTAAACCATACTTGATATCAAATCCCATTTCTCCTCTTTTTTGCCTTACATCTCAGAAATAATAAATGAAATTTGAAGGTGGATTTTTAGGATTTAAAGAAGTTGAAGTACATGAAGTGGGGTGCGAGGAAGGATGAGAAATATGAGGGTTAATCAAGTAGGACTTTAGAGCAAAGTGGAAAGTGGAGATAAACTAGATTCTCTCCTATTTCCCCCTTTAATTCTAATATCTCCCTCACCAGCTCCACACAACCCTTAACCTCCAATGCCAAATGTAGACATCCCAAAGAATATGATTCTACCTCTCAACATAACTTATGTTTTACCCTAAAGTTGGAACTTGGAATGTTCGTGGAATAAATGATGACATTCATATTGTTGATTGTAGGAGTTTGGTGAAAGATTATAATTTGGATGTTTTGTTCTTGCTTGAGACTAAACTTTCTTATTCCTACATCTCTAACCCTCTTAAAAGTATTCTTCTCAAATTATTTCCTTTAGACAATGGCTCCAATGAATTCTCAGATGCTTCTAATGATAGAATTTTGCTCAAATAGAATGTCACAATTTTTTTATTGTGTTGAATTGTCATCCTAAATATATTCTTGATGTTCTCACTTTCTCTACTACTGTCATTTTTTTCATTATTTTCATTTATGTTGTTAATAGTGCTACTACAAGAAAGGATCTTGGATATTTTGGGGGACTTTAACCACATTAGATCCCAAGAAGAAAAAATTAAAGGCTTTTTTTCCCTCCTCTCTAAGCTTTTTGACTTCAATATTTGCATATCATCTAGTGGTATAATGGACCTCTTCAATATTGGGCACTCCGTCAATAGGTTTAATTCATAAGTTTTAAATCTAATCAAAAGCTTATCGGATAACGCTTTATGTAATAATTCTTGAGTGAATGATTTCTCTCTTTCTAGCGTCAAAATCTTGGAGCCTTTAACTTTAGATCACTCATCCATTTTCTTACACTTGGGAAACAATTATATTCTTACTTAAAAAATTTTTATATAAAGTTTATTGGAGCTTTTTCCCATATTTCATTAACATTGCTTCTAGAGGGGTGTCAGTAGGGCATAGAGGTCATAGTACGAGGATGCAAGGGCCGTGAGCCATGTAGGTTGTAGTTGGTCATGTAAACCGTAGTTGTAAATTATGATGCCATCTTTAGGCCATTGAGGTTAGAGTTGGGGACCAGATGGGCTGAAAATTACGTAGATTGTAGTGATGAGTTATGTTGACGTTCATAAGCCGCAAGGGCTGGAGTCAAGAAGTACATGAATTGTTAGCCACATAGGTTGTATTTGCACGTAAAATGCAGTAGTGATTTGCGATGGTCTCCATAGGTCATTGAGGCCAGATTTAGGAGCTATGTGAGTAGTGATAACATTTGCACTACAGAGGACGTAGTTGGGAGTTGCATGAGTGGTGGATCATGTAGGTCGTAGTTGGTCATTTAGGTCATAATGCTAAGTTGTGGTGGCGTCGTAGTTGATCACTTAGGCCATAATAATAAGTTGTGGTGACATTTGTAAGAAACCAAGGCCAGAGTCAAGGGTTGTACGAGTTGTGAGCTACATGGGTTTTAATTGATCACGTAGGCTATAGTGTTGAGTTGTAATGACGTCAGTAGAATGCAGGGGCTAGAGTCAGGAGCTTGTGATTTGTGAGTCACATTGGTCATAATTGGTCACGTACATCGTAGTTGTGAGCTGTGATGATGTCTGTAAGCTATCGGGGTTGGAGTTGAGAGTTGTACAAGCCGTGGACCACATAGGTCGTAGTTATTCATGTAGGTTGTACTGGTGAAATGTGAGGAGAGAACTTCAGAAATTTAGAGATGGTCACCACATTTTAAGTATGACGGTTGTAAGTCGTTGTTATGGGGTGCGTTGTTGCATCATATTCGAGATGAATTGTTATATCGTCTTCAGAGATGCACCATTATACCATATGTGGGGCACATTTTTGTATCGTATTCTTGGTTTATCATTTCGTCGTCTTTGAAATGCGTCATTATACAATGTGATGGAGACCTTTTGGCTTCGCCCGGTGCTTTGCTATTTCATAACGTACTATGGAATTCCGCAATGCACATTGTGACTCTACAAGGGACTTTGTGGTAAGCAGCAGGTGACAACCGATGGTGGTCAATGGTAGAGGGTGGCTGATGGTGGTAGACGACAGTTAGTAGCTGCATAAATGATAGGAATTAGCTGAATCTTTGGTGTAAAAACAATGTTGAGCTTCAGCTCCTTCTGCAAGCTCTGGTCTTCTTCTCGCTTGAGGTATGGGTCTCGTCTCAAGAGGAGGGTAAAGTTCTATTTATAGAGTCTAAGAGAGGCCTCTTTGCAGATATAGAAAGAATTTATACCACTTCAATGAACAACCCGGAGAGATTCCTTATATCGAACGATGTTCGATGAACATTTGAGTGTCTTGGTGTTGTCAAAATTGAGCGATCTCAGACTCGTTAGATTCATCTTACCAAGACACTCGATCTGACTGTAGGCATATCAGATTTAATATTTGTTTGACATTCCAATTATGCTCTGAAATCTTTCAAAAGTGATTTAAAGGCTTGATCTTAGTTTGATTTGGCTCAGATCATACCAAATTTAGTACCATTGGGTTCGTCTTGTCGATCATTTTGACTATAAGTTTGTTGAATCAGAGTTCTAGAGGATTCTTAATCGAAATTGAAATATTTCATGCTCAAAATATCATATTAAAATTTGTGTCATACATCGAGGTTCGTGTTTATTGGCGCTATATCATTGGTCAACAATACTAATTATAATTAAAATTTTAAATTGAAAAAGAAGTTATATATATTAGTGCAAAACTCTTTAAAAAACACATGAATGACATTTCAAATATTTCACAGAAATTTTTTGGTTTCATAGAAAATAATAAAATGTGCACAAAGAACGTGAACCATAATATTTTTATAATGCATTAGCTTTGAAAGCATTCAGATTTGTGTCATACATCGAGATTCGTGTTTATTGGCGATATATCATGGGTCAACAATACTAATTATAATTAAATTTGATTAATTGAAAAAGAAGTTATATATTAGTTAAAAACTCTTAAGAAAATACAGAAGAACATTTCAAAGATCTCACACAAATTCTTCGATCTCATAGAAAAGAATAAATTACGTACAAAGAATATGAACCACAGTATTTTTAATATATATTATTTAACGAACTTTGAATGCATTAAGTTCGTGTCATATATCGAGGTTTGTGTTTATTGGCGATATATCACTAGTCAACAATAATAATTATAATTAAATTTATTTAATTAAAAAAAGTTATATATTAGTGAAAAACTTTTAAAAAATATATGAAGGACATTTCAAAGATCTCACATAAATTCTTTAGTCTAATAGAAAAAAAATAAAGTTCGTACGAATAACATGAGCTACATTATTTTTAATATATATTATTTAACGAACTTCGAATGCATTGAGATTCATGTCATACATTGATATTTGTGTTTTTTTTAAAAAGAAGTTATATATTAGTGAAAAACTTTTAAAAATATATGAATGACATTTCAAAGATCTTACGTTAATTCTTTAGTCTGATAGAAAAGAATAAAACACAACTGACATGAAAAAGAAGTTATATATTAGTGAAAAACTTTTAGAAAATACATGAATGACATTTCAAAGATCTCTCATAAAAAATTATATATTAGTGAAAAACTTTTAAAATATATATGAAGGACATTTCAAAGATCTCACATAAATTCTTTAGGGCCCGTTTAAGGTAGGGGCAGAGGCGAAACACGATACGTAGACACAATTCTGTGTCATTTAGGGCGGCAGTTGCAGCACATCTCGACAGAATTTTTCACATTTTTACGAAAACGCGGGCCACGAGATTGACCCCGCAGCCTGCGTTCGCTCACATAAGTATTACCCGACTGCTCTTGACCTCTCTGAGCATCTCATCTTTCCCCGCTACTCCGAATCAGAGAACCTCATCATCTCTGGCTCTAGTCAATTGATCAAACCAACTGAATCCAAGGACCGCTTCCCCGTCCCTTAACCCGTGTTCGCTCCCTTGAACTTTCCCCCAAGAAAACCAGGCAGAGATGCCGAAACCGGAGCTGCTCTGCCTAATCTAGTGATTCGGCGAGGTTTTCGGGCAATATTTGAAGTACGGTTTGCCAGAAGATCGTGCGATGAAGATGTCACAAAGAAAGTGAAAGATGCAAATAATTTTAGCAACTTTCATGTTCAAGCAACACTGGAATGTAGAAGAAATACTTTGTCATTTCAATTAGTAGTTGCACCATGCCTTACATAGAAAGAATTTTAATACAACTTGATGAATAGCTATTCATATGCTTTTCTTAATTATGGGCATATAAAAATTTAAATAAACGTTATCCAGTAAGAATGCCTTCCAACTTGGCCATGGTTTTGCATTCTTTTTTTTTAATACTGAAAAGCTAAAATCCAAGTTCAACATTGACTTATTTACTTACCCTCTAAATTTCACAATGAGACAATTGCATGTCACAGTTCTATTTTAAGCAGATTTAATAAATAAGGGCAGAATGAGACAATTGCATGTCACAGTTCTATTTTAAACAGATTTAATAAAAAATGATAAAAAATGATAAAATGATTATTTTTTCAGAAACAACTGTCCAATTTTTACACAGTTGTAACTAGGGCTGTCAAAAAAGCTCGTTGTTCGCGAACAATTCGTGTTCGGTTCGTCAATGAGTTCGTGTTCGATTCGTTCGATAAGTAAACGAGATGAACGCGAACAAATTTTTTTCGTTCGGTTTGTTAAATGAACCAAACACGAACAGTGATACGTTCGTTCGTGTTCGAATCGTTATTGTTTGAAATATAAAATAATTTAAAATAATTATATATATTTTTTAAAACATTAAATTTTATAAATTATAATATATAATAAATTAATAATAATAAGATATTAATATACTATAGTAGTAATATACTAATATAAATATTGTATATTTATATAATATGTTATATAATTAATATATAATATTATTTTTATCGCGAACGGCACGTTTTTGGTTCGTGTTCGGTTCGTGTTCGGCTCGTTCGTTAAGAAACGAACACGAGCTTATTTCAAACAAACTAAATTTTAAACGAATCGAACATGAACACAAGCTTTGTTCGTTCGTGTTCGGTTCGTTTACACCCCTAGTTGTAACAAAAAGACAACCAACGTCCCCGCAGCTAGGGCTGTCAAAAAAGCTCGTTGTTCGCGAACAGTTCATGTTCAGATCGTCAATGAGTTCGTGTTCGATTCGTTCGATAAGTAAACGAGACAAACACGAACAAATTTTTTTTCGTTCGGTTAGTTAAACGAACCAAACATGAACAGTGATGCGTTCGTTTGTGTTCGAATCGTTATTGTTTGAAATATAAAATAATATAAAATAATTATATATAAAAAAATTATTATATTTTAAAACATTAAATTTTATAAATTATAATATATAATAAAATAATAATAATAATATATTAATATACTATAGTAGTAATATACTAATATAGATATTGAATATTTATATAATATAAGTTATATAATTAATATATAATATTATTTTTATATATTAATATTAGGGATGTCAAACTGGCTCGTCGTTCGCGAACAGCTCATGTTCGGTTCGTGTTCGACTCGTTCGTTAAGAAACGAACACGAGCTTATTTCAAACAAACTAAATTTTAAACGAACCGAACACGAACACAAGCTTTGTTCGTTCGTGTTCGGTTCGTTTACACCCCTACCCGCAGCTGCTTCATGAGGCAGTGCGGCTACAGTTGAAAAATTGAGAAGCTGCAGTTGCCCCAAACAAACCCTTAGTTTGATAAAAAAGAATAAAATTTGTACAAAGAACTTGAGCCACATAATTTTTAATATATATTATTTAACGAACTTTTAATGTATTGAAATTCATGTCATACATCGAGATTCGTGTTTTTATTGGTGATATATCATGGGTCAAAAATACTAATTATAATTAAATTTGTTTAATTGAAAAAGAAGTTATATGTTACTGAAAAACTTTAAAAAAAATACATGAATGACATTTCAAAGGTCTCACATAAATTCTTCAGTTTCATAGAAAAGAATAAAGTGCATACAAAGAACATGAAACACGATATTTTAAATATATATTATTTAACGAACTTTGAATGTATTGAAATTTGTGTCATACATCGAGATTCATGTTTATTGGTGATATATCACGAGTGAACAATACTAATTATAATTAAATTTGTTTAATTGAAAAAGAAGTTATATGTCAGTGAACAATTCTTAAAAAAAACATGAATATTTCAAAGATCTCACATAAATTCTATATCTGATAGAAAAGAATAAGTGCGTACAAAAAACATGAAACATAATATTTTTAATATATATTATTTAACGTACATTGAATGCATGTTAGGATACAAAGAATATAGGTCAAGTCTTTATAGAATCCAATATGTACAAAAAAATTCATCCGAATTCATTGAATATGCAAATCCGACTACATAGATCAAGAGTTTTACTTCATCGATGAAGTATAAATCATTTAAATAATCAATATAAAATATTTATTTAGTTATTCAAAAAAAATTGATCATTTATTGTAAAAATTACACTTTTAGTAATTTCTTTTAGAAATTTAATTAATGTGACTCACAGTGTCAGAGTGTGAAATATTAGGAATGAACCTCTGGATCGCATCAATGAAGGGATCGGTTCGCTCAGGGCCTCTCAATGAGGGGCTTGCTTCAATCTATTTAACAATCAGGTGGTCGATAACTGCTCACAATTGGACGACAATATACCAAGGACTGCTCCAGAATGCCAGCAAAGTACCAAGGATTGCTTGAGAAGGTTGTCACTTGATTTTGGGTTGTCTCTTGGGCTTCTGCTTAAATGTAGGGCAAAGCAAAGTGCGTAATTAAGATCCCATGTCCTGCATCCCGGTCAATATCATGTGGAGTGGCGTTAAACAATGCTAAGCCATGCTTTGGGCTTGGTTGAACTCAATATAAGACTTCGACATGATGTATACTATGTCAAACATTTAGTAGCCCATGTCAGTCGTGCACATATATGACAAGAATCTGACACTTGATTTGACGTATACGTGCTTCATAGGTAATAATAATATTTTTAATGTGACGTTTAAGATGAAAGTGATATGCATGCATATATATATATATATATATTTATTTATTGTCAGGAGTAACCAAAGTATCATCCATTAAGTTTTCAAGTTGGAGTGTGCCCCCAACCTTCTTCCTTCGAGAAGTGTAATATATATAATAATTGTACTGCTCAGCAGATTTTCATCAATACTCAGTCATCCTCCATTATTCTTAATCGCAAAAAGCAAGCAAAGCAAATAAATAAAATATTTTATCAATAAAAGAAATATATTGTATGAAAAACAAAAACCATAATTATTCAAGTAATCTACTTATCGCCAGACCGGAAATCCAACGGTCAAATCCGGCCTATGCCTATAAAACCCGCCGGCCGGACCCGACGTCAAATACAGCCCATTATACCCGCCCAAATAACCACCTCCGTAGCCCAATCGCGGCGGAACGATGGGCCTTATCATTTTTGTATCCATGGATTGAATATCGAGCTCCTCGCGCCTGTTCGTAACCTTCCGTCTCAGCTCTTCTAGGGCCTTCTGGAAGCTGTCTAGCTCCTCTAAACTCATTTCATGTACCTCCACGTCGCACGGTAGGCCCGGCCCGACCGGCTGGGCTGCAATGTCCGCCTCCAGCTCTGCCCTTATCCTCCTCGCCTCCTCTAACTTCTCCATCAGCCCTGCATGGAGTTCATGTTTTGTCTCATTTTTTATTCAATTATATTCAAAATATAAAATGATTTTATAATAATAATTAAGTTTAATCAGATGTAACTCCATTTAAAGTTTAGTTTATATTATTTATATACATGTCATCCCTAGTTACATGTCTAATGCCTAACTTTTTATAGTTTTGTACTATCCAAATAATTCATATTACATAAAAAAAATATCACTATTTTAACTTAAAAAAATGAAATATACATTTTTTTTCATACATGTATAAAGGGAATATATGCAAAAATTAAAGTTTAGGTGTTAGACATGTAAATACATAAGATTTGAGTGGCAAACATTCATTTGTGTGTGTATGTGTACATACATACATACATATATATGTATATATATGTATATATATATCATTACACACACACATACATAGATATAAATATATATGTTTGAATATATGTATGTGTGCATGTGTGTATATATATATACACACATGCACACATACATATATTCAAACATATATATTTATATCTATGTATGTGTGTGTGTAATGATATATATATACATATATATATATCCATAGATATGTAATGTATGTGTGTGTGTATCCATAGATATGTAATGTATGTGTCATATAGTTGAATTGTTAAGGATTTTAGAAATTATACGCTTGTAGTCAAGAGTTTGTTGTATGGGATCATTTTATTTTTATTTTTTCTTTTTATTTCAAAAATATGTTCATGTATTAATTTTTTACATATATATATTTTTAATTTTTAATATAAATTAATATCTGAAAATTGTTTTGAATATTTTTTAAAAATAACTAAATATGCTATAATATATCAAATATATTTCATTCAAAATAGAATATAACAAATCAAAATAAATTAAAAAAATAAAAATAAAAAAATTGTAAGTGATCCCAAATAGCCTCAAAGACTCTAAAAAGCTAAACTCATCAATATTAAAAATAATAAAAATGATAAATCAACATAAGGCTATATGAAATATTTATAGCAATACTATAACTTAGGGTCCGTTTGGTGCAGCTTATAAGTGCGGGCGGTGTTTTCAAAACATCATCGTATCGTTTGGTTCGCGCGCTTCGCCAGCTTATCTGAAACTGCGTTTGGATTTTTACACGAAAATTTATAGCAAAACTAAAGCTAAAACATATTTTAAAATAATAAAATTGATTCAAATAAAAATAATTTTACTTATTTAACAAATTCCTGCTTACCCGCATGCTCTTGGTTGAGAAGCTGCAACTTCTCACCCTCAACGAAGCTCCCACACAACTGCCCCACCACCGCCGGCCCTCCGCCGACGAACCGTCTCGTTATGTAGTCCAGCGACGGGTGGCCAAATGAGAACGGCTTGCCGGCCGGTGAAAACACCACTATTCCAATTTCCGCCCCGCACAGTATGGACAGCTCCGTGGCCTTCTTGAACAACCCCGCCCTCCGCTTTGAAAAACACACCTGTCTCGCCTCCTCGTTCTCTATCCTCTTCATCGCAATCTTCTGCCTCCCCATGCTCTGCCTCTTCTTCCTCACCATCATCATCTAAACAAATCAAAAAAATAAACAATCATAAAATGATGATTATAACAACATGTTATAAGCAAATATTATGTACAATATTCATATGAATGAATTGGCGATATTATGATGAATAATACCCATCAACCAGCATAAACAATTCAAGAAACAACAATCATAAACTAAGCTGGCGTTTGGCTTCAAATAGGATTTATCAAATATGATAAATTCATATTTATTTTCAACGGCAGAGTTTGCAAGCGTTGATGGACTAATTATCTGTTTGGGGCAGCTGTAGCTTATTGAATAATTTGCTGATAAGCTAGATGCGGTGACTATTATAAATTTTTATTTTTTTTTTACAAACACCAGACTGCTGCAAGAAAGCTGTCACCGCACCTAAATAGGCGCGACATGAAAACTCCATTTTCAGCGTTTTGAAAACGCATAAGCTGCCAAAACGCAGTTTACCCAAACAACCCAATTGCCCTTTCAAAACGCCACAACACCAAATAAACTGTCTCAAACGGGTCATAAGTTTGTCTCGTAAAAAAACAAAATGTGAGAAAAAAACATACAGAACTCGAGAAAATTTGATCTAACTGAGCTTTAAAATCAATGTTTAGTTTAGTTTTTCATATTTGATTGGATATAAGTTAAAATTCATTGCTAAATCCTATTAACATCATGCTACCATACAGAATCTACAACCGCAGATAGAAGAACAAAACTGAGAAAAAAAATGGAAAAGAAAAAGGAAAAATCATGCCTTGTATGGGAGACAGAGAAGCTCGGTGGAGAAATATCGGAAGAAACGCATGCAGGGGTTGGTCCATTTTATAACCAGATTTTCATGGAGGGTGAGGTTTGAAAAACAGTAATTATGGTGTAATTATGGTGTAATTAAGGATTAGTGAATCAATTAAAGATACAAGAAATTACTCCTCATGTCTGCCGTATTAGGAAACCGGCGCCGGCTGTATATACGCTGCCTTCTATGTATTTAGATGAGGAATCGTGTGTAATGCAGCATTAATAAGGAATATCTAGCTGAACATTAATGGCGTGCATAATAAGGCCTGGCTTCCTATATATTTTAATGATGATTGCATCTTCATCATATGAAATATTTTTTTAATGATAATATGCGTGTAAGAAACATTATCTCATTCTGTATCGTTGTTTTGATCTGGATATTGTTCATTAATTCGCTTGATGGACCAATCAATGTTTCGTAAATTGTGTTTCTGAATGGAAAGAAATAAAAGGATCCTTTAAAGGTGGGAAAATTCTCGATCAATTGGCATTAAATACTGTGCAACATGGGAAGTCAGGATTTTGACGTAAAATTGTGTTGGAAAAAAATTATTTTTTTGGCGGCTGTGGCTGTTGCTTGTTCATGAAAAACTCTTGTTCGGCTCTTTAAATTGTCTTTTTTTGATTCGTTCGTTAAGAAAATCAGTCAAGTACGATCAAATTTTTTATGTTATATATATATATATATATATATACACACACCACGTACTTAAATCAGTTGGTCGGACATTTGTTTGTGAGTTGTAAGTCCCCTTTGATGGTTCGATATTTCCAAGTGTGGGGTGTGGTACTTTAATTGCTAGACACATGAGAGATGGTTGGGCTCTTATAATAGCTTCTGACAATTCCTTTTATATTGTGTTAAACTTTAGTTTTTTATTTATTTATTTATTTATTTTTATAGTGTGTGTGTGTGTGTGTGTGTGTCGCAAGCCATCACCTGCAAGTTGGCAGGTTTTACTGTAAGTCCCATCAGGTCTAGAGTTCGATTCCCCCCGAGTGTAAGGTGTGGTACTCAAATTATAGGCGCATGAAAAATGGTCGGGGCTCGTATTGCGTGCTAGAAAATTCACGGCGGTAGAGTGATGGATTATCGTCTTAGCGTTGTGCGAGAATTTAACACACATTCAAATGAAAATGATTCAACTTGGGATGACATCAAAAGTTTTTACGTGGAAAACTCGTAAAAGGAAAACACCACGGAGTGTGGCCCAGTTATAAAAATCCACTATAAGTTGACGATTACAGAGACCCTTTGTCCCACATACGAGAAATGATTACTAGATTTTCTATGGTACAGCGTCAGCTAATGACGTCTAGTTGGCGGTGATCGACGGAGGTCTGAGGTGATCGACGACAGTCAACGACAATCGATGACGGTCGGTGGTGGTCTACAGAGGTCAGCGGCGGTCGACGACGTTCGGTGGTCGACGATTGATGACGGAGGTTAACAGCAGTTGAGCGGTGGTCGTTGAAGGTCTGCGGTGGTTGACAACGGACGATGGTCGGCTGCGGTGATTGACGGTGTTCAACGGTGGGCGACGGTGGTCGACAGAGGTCGTCGGTGGTCGTTGACGGTCGGTGGTGGTCGACGACGATTGACGATGGTAGTGATGATGCTGGACTTGAACTCCTTCTAAAAATCTCAAGTTCTCTCTCAAGCCTCCCCCTCATGTGAGGAGTAAGACTCTATTTATAGTGTTTTGGTTGCAATTAATGCAAGAATATGAACCATTTTAATCGAACGGTTTAGAGAACTTCCCTCGATCAGATGATGTTTGATAGACATTTGAGTGCTTTAACGATGTCGGACTTGAGCAATCTTGGGCTCGTTGGATTCACCTTGTCGAGACGCTCGATATAAGTATGAACTCGCTGAATTCGACATTTGTTTGATCTTCCAAATGTGTCCAAAAATTTTACAAAAATGATTTAATCACTTGATATGGGCTTGATTTGACTCATATTGAACTAATTTTGATATCATTAGGTCCGTCTTATTGAGTCGGTCAGTTTGACTATAAGTTTGGTGAAATCGGAGATCTGGTGGCTTTTAATTGAAGTTTGAATATTTCTTGCTCAAAAAATTGCCTTGAGATTCGTGTCATGCCTCGATATTCGCGTCGGATGTTAAAAATTTGTTATTGGTGTATCATATATATATATATATATATATGATTCATTGATTAGTATTATTTTTAAATAACTTAATTGACTCCAAGGGTACTGAGATTTATAACTAATTATAATTATTAATTAAAAAGTAAAATAAATATATACTAAATTATACTCAAATGAATATCTTAATTTAAACATTAAGATTTAAATTTCGCACATACTTCTAACATTCCTAAGATTGTGTTCCTAAGTTTATCAAAATGACTCGTTCTCGAACAGCTCTCGTTCGGCTCCAAACACGAATGTATTTTTTGAGCCCAATATATAAAAGCACAAAAAATGAACATTGATATTTTTTAACTAGCCGAACACAAACAAAGCTTGGGCTCGCTCAAGCTTGACTTATTCGCACCCCTATTTGTGACTGATGCTGATAGTAGAACTAGCCTAAAAAGGCAGCATTACAAATATTTTATAATTATTTTTTTACAATTTTTATACCAGAAAACATACGAAAGAATTTCAGTTATATCCACAATTTTTTGTACAAATTCATCACAGGAATACAATGCCCATAATATGTATAAATTGTCAAAATGATGCGAAAACCCAGATAACAATTAGATGTTTCTGATCAATACAATAGTACCTTTCACCAATCGTCTCATCTATCATTTCTAGCAATAACCACTTATATCTACATGGTTTAAACCAACATTCAAGTAGTTTAAACCACTGCCAGTACAAGAAGATTAGGCTCCGTTTGGGGCGTAATTCGCGCTGCGCGGCTCCAAACTGTAAAGTTGATAAAAAAAATTTTCTTTTGGATGCTACGTTCGCGGACGCCAGCTGCTGGCCACGAGATCGTCCCTGTGGCTCCGTGTTATCGACCCTGTGGCCCCGTGTTATCGTGAACGAGAGGCAAAGTGAGTGAGGCGGAGGCAAGGCGAGGTGAGGAAGAAGAAAAATATGAATGAAGAGGAATACTCTCCTTCTTGGGATGAGTTGAATGTGAAGAAGTTTGTGATCGTCGAACAGAGGACATGAGGTGTTAGAGTTCGGCGTAGACAATAAAGCTTGTGATTGAATCCAAATGAGTCTTCGAGAAGTGCAGACAAGAAGGGTGAACTGAGAGACTACATCGGTGCACGAGGAGGAAGGGACGAGCTTCACTCATTGAAGAAGCTTCGAGCAAGAGAGCCAATCTAGTTGTCGTACTGAGCCTGGTATGGTTAAGGTATTTTTATTTAAGTTGTTTTACTTGGAATGTAATGTTAATATTATTTATTTAATATTTATGTATATATTTTGTAATATGATATAGAAATATGAGAGAAATAATTAATCATTTAATTTACTATTCTTAAAATGAAAAATAAACTAAAGTAAACCAAAAAACAAATTAAAAAAATATTGTAATAGCAGTTAATGAACTATATTAATTTAGTCTCTTATATATATATATATATATATATATATATATTATTTTGGACATCATAATAGGCATTATTATAATAAGAAAGAAATTACATGAAACTATACATTATTAATTTCTTATTTTACTTGTAATTTTATTTGCTTTTTTATTTTCATTTAGCACTTTCAGTACTCACTATTAAGTGAGTTGTGTATTTGAACTTTTGTTCTGTTTTGAAATAAATTTCTACTTCTGAAGTATCAAATATGTGACCGTCACAGTTTTGTTTTAAACAACTTTACTAAACAGGGGCGGAATGATCATTTTTCCAAAAAAATTGCTGCCCCATAGCTATTTTCATACAGCTGCAACAAACATGCAGTCAGCTTCACCAGAGTATTTTCCCGGCAACAACTTCCTGGGACAGTGCAACTATAACTGAAATCTGAGAAGCTGCAGCTGCCCCAAACATAACCTTAAACTATCTTTCAAAGCACTAATTTTGTTTTTTATTGTAGTTTTGTATATTAAAAAAGTGTCTCACAAGAATTCAACGTTCCAAAAGAAAGTAGTACAATGAAAGAAGACTCTTTGCAAGGAGCTCATAAGACCTGTCAGAAAGGCGACGAGGCCAAAAGGTGAGTAGAGGATTATTAATCACTATTGACAAATTGATCAATATGAGGATTTATTACAAGGGATGTTCGAACCTTCAACATTTGACCCACGATAGGGAATGCTAATCCAATATGGAAATTTACCTAGCTCGATGAAAGAGTCAGCCTCACAAGTATTTTATGATGGAACCACCTCACATTGATATAAATATCCCGCCAAAGCCAAACCTTTTGAGGATAGCCGACAAAGCAAAGCTATCGTGAGAAAAAGATGACTACAGGATGATTAATTGCACACTGATTGTTGTGAGCCCCATCCACATAAGAAAAGTCATTTAGTTTATTAAGCTATGACCTTTATAAATAGGGAAAGCATTTATTGTAAAGGGACTAAACCAATTTTTACTGCTCATTAAACATTATAGACTTAATATAGAAACCACCTCTCTCTCTCTGTCTATCTTCATGAACTCTTCTCTTATACTCTATTCATTGCGCGTGATTACATAAAATTTTACATTCAATATTCTAAAAGGTGTGGTAAGCTTGGATCATGCCACAAACAAGAAGCGGAGCAACCGAAGAAGAATAACCCCACAATAGGGAGACCAACAACTTTGAGTGCTCCCCGAGAGTTCGTAGCCCAACAAATTCAAGATCCAAAAGACCAAATTTTAAAATGTTCAAAGGCACACTAACCCAAGAGAAGGATCAACAACCTCGACACGACCCTCCGGTGTCGAACGACCAAAGAGTCCCCCTGACCCCAGGAAGGGGGGATGACTTTTAATACCTTAACACCGTTGGGTTGGCCCCAATCGATTGCAACAGATTCATGAATTTAAAGCTCAATCAAAATTTTGATCAAGTATGAGAATTTAAAGGTGTTTGTAACTCCCGAAGCAACCACATCCCAATAACCGGGAAAACCTCCAGTCGAAAGAGTTACGAATGAGTTGCCCTATGCTCATGAAATTGACATATCTGACATAGTTCATGACGTCTTTGGAGGAAGTGAAGGCGATTTGACTTACCGAGCCAGTCTAAAAAGACTCCAGTCGGGAAAGCTATGTGGAGCCACCCTACTACCATAGTGAAACTCACACCTCTCATTTCTTTTATTGATGAATACTTGCCTCCTAAGGGAAATCCATATATCAACATTATCTTTTTCACCACTTTAATTGCTAATTTCAGTTCAAGAGCATACTCATTGACACCAGAAGTTTAGTGAACATCATTTTTAAATCAATGTTATATAGAATAGGCCTAGCCACCTCTCATCTCTTAGCCACACCCAAACTGCTCAACGATCTCTCCGATGAGAGGAAAGAAGCTCTTGGGAGCCTCACCTTAACAATCACCTATGAGAAAGTGAGAAATAATTCACTCTCATGGCATATTTTATCATGTTCGACCCGCCACCTATTTATAATGTCATCTTCGACACCCCATATTGAATTCTTTTCGAGTCATCGCATCCTCCTACCATGCAACAACGAAGAGGTGATCACCGTTCGAGATGACCTAAAAAAGTTTTATATATACTACATTCATGCAGTCTGCAATATTCGTCATGAATCTTGACACTTAGTCAGAAGGTGAAACCACCCAAATGGTTCTTGTGACACACAACCACACTCATAAATTTTTCTTACTAAGTAAAACTTATATGGATGAGCTAATCAATATTCTTCAAGACAGTTGAGTTGTTTTCCCCTAGTCAGCTGCCAAGACGCCCAAATAACGATCGATGTCAGCTGCTTCTAACTTAACTTCAACCTGGTGGCCTGACCCATGAAGTAAAGATGAGGATATCTGCGGTCACATAAGACAAACCAATCCAAGAAGAAGTATGCAGGCTGTTAGAGCTGGTTACATTAAGGAGATCCAATATTAGGGATGGGTATCCAACATACTCTTGTTATAAAAGGCGAACGACAAATGATGAATGTGTCAACTTCATCATCTTAAATGTTGCATGAAAAAAAAATTAGCTATTCTCTACAAAGCATCAAAGTGCTTATGGATGCGGCTTTCAGTCACTTAGTCACGAGCTTCTTCGGCACCTTCTCTGGCTACCATCAAATTAAGATGTACTTAGCCGACACATAGAAGACTATGTTTATCAAGGGTAAGAGAGTTTATTGTTATAATGTAATGTCTTTTAGACTCAAAAATGCTGATGCAAATATCAATATATGATTGATGTAGGCTTTGCTAAACAAAAAGAGAAAAATATTAAATTACAAGTGGATACTGTGCTAGTGAAAAATAAAACATTCAAGCAACATATAAAAGACATAAAAAAGAGACTTTTGACTTCTTAAGAGAATTTATTCTATTTTTGTTATCTTTTTGGGATGAGTAGCTTCATGGTTTAGGAGGCTAGAAGTGAAGGAAGGAGATTTCATCTTTTTTTCTTAAATATAATAATATTATATATTATGTTATATATATATACATATAACATTCAAGAAACATTATCTCATTCTATATTACATATTTTAGTTTTATCAACAATTTTTTATTTTTCACCCTCATTCAAATTGGTTTTTTTTTATAATATTTTAAAATCAAATATCTCGATTTACATGTCATTTGCCAGCATACAAAGCCCCAACAAAATGGGTATCCTCTATAAACAAAGTTGACGCGCCAGACATGCTCGCATAGTTTGTTTCGTAATTGAAGGTCATTCAAGAAACTTTAGTGACGATCGTGGTGATTTGAGCCTGAAGGAAATCCGTCCTTTAACCAAAGCTATTTGACAAACAAACGTCGACCGACCTTCACATAAGCAAAAGCCAGAGTTATGCAGAACGATTTTGGTTGCGTGTCTTTCAATACGCACCAGAGGTTCCCCAATGAATGTCCTACACTCCAGGAATCAACACATGCATCAAATATGGTTCTATAGTGTCTAAATGGGCATCCTACACACTTTACATAAAAAAATGATGCCAACATAAATCTTCTCAAAGCCAAAACAAAACTCAAAATTGAAAACTTTTATAGTTTATAGGATATTATCCTTAGACTATTCTGACTGTTGTTAGGCAATGTTTAATCTCCCCCAGAATGTCCTATATTTAGTACAACTAAAACAAAATTTCAAATTCTCCAAAAAACTCTATTTCAAACCAAAACAAAAATCAAAATTGAATAGTTTCTTGTCTTTAGAACATTGTCCTTAGACTATTTTGATTGTTATTAGGTAAGTGTAATCTCTCTCAGGGGGTCTTATACCTAATACAAAAAAAAAAAAAAAAGCAAACTCTTCAAACAAATCTTTTGAAAAAAAACTACAAATCTTTTCAAACATCAACCAAGAAATCAAACCCTGTCAATAGGGCTATCAAACCGACTCGTTATTCACGAGTAGCTCGTGTTCAGCTCTTTCGCTAAGTTAACAAGCCGAACACGAACAAAGATTTGCCCGTTCATATTTGGCTCGTTTTGACTCAAAATACTACTCATCTACACCTATATAACCTCTCTCTCTCTATATATTATATTGATGAGTAGTATTTAAAAAAAAAATCAATTGACTACAAGACTACAAAGATTTATAATCAATTAAAAGTATTAATTAAGAAAATATAATAAACATTTCTAAATTAGATTCAAATGATGTTTTAATATAAACAATAATTTTTAAATCTTTTCCCAACACTTAAAATACTACAAATCTTTTCAAACATCAACCAAGAACATCAACCAAGAAATCAAACCCTGCCTGTCAATAGGGCTGTCAAAACGGCTCGTTGTTAGCGAATAGCTCGTGTTCAGCTTGCTCGCTAAGTTAACAAGTTGAACACAAAAAAATATTTGTTCTTTCATGTTTGGCTCGTTTTGACTCAAAATACTACACATCAACTATATATATATATATATATATA